>NW_027436831.1:2500-162315 GCF_047716275.1 Strix uralensis
CCTAACCCTAACCCTAACCTAACCCTAACCCTAACCCTAACCCTAACCCTAACCCTAACCTAACCCTAACCCTAACCCTAACCCTAACCCTAACCCTACCCTAACCCTAACCCTAACCCTAACCCTAACCCTAACCCTAACCCTAACCCTAACCTAACCCTAACCCTAACCCTAACCCTAACCCTAAACCCTAACCCTAACCCTAACCCTAACCCTAACCCTAACCCTAACCCTAACCCTAACCCTAACCCTAACCCTAACCCTAACCCTAACCCTAACCCTAACCCTAACCCTAACCCTAACCCTAACCCTAACCCTAACCCTAACCCTAACCCTAACCCTAACCCTAACCCTAACCCTAACCCTAACCCTAACCCTAACCCTAACCCTAACCCTAACCCTAACCCTAACCCTAACCCTAACCCTAACCCTAACCCTAACCCTAACCCTAACCCTAACCCTAACCCTAACCCTAACCCTAACCCTAACCCTAACCCTAACCCTAACCCTAACCCTAACCCTAACCCTAACCCTAACCCTAACCCTAACCCTAACCCTAACCCTAACCCTAACCTAACCCTAACCCTAACCCTAACCCTAACCTAACCCTAACCCTAACCCTAACCCTAACCCTAACCCTAACCCTAACCCTAACCCTAACCCTAACCCTAACCCTAACCCTAACCCTAACCCTAACCCTAACCCTAACCCTAACCCTAACCTAACCCTAACCCTAACCCTAACCCTAACCCTAACCCTAACCCTAACCCTAACCCTAACCCTAACCCTAACCCTAACCCTAACCCTAACCCTAACCCTAACCCTAACCCTAACCCTAACCCTAACCCTAACCCTAACCCTAACCCTAACCCTAACCCTAACCCTAACCCTAACCCTAACCCTAACCCTAACCCTAACCCTAACCCTAACCCTAACCCTAACCCTAACCCTAACCCTAACCCTAACCCTAACCCTAACCCTAACCCTAACCCTAACCTAACCCTAACCCTAACCCCTAACCCTAACCCTAACCCTAACCCTAACCCTAACCTAACCCTAACCCTAACCCTAACCCTAACCCTAACCCTAACCCTAACCCTAACCCTAACCCTAACCCTAACCTAACCCTAACCCTAACCCTAACCCTAACCCTAACCTAACCTAACCCTAACCCTAACCCTAACCCTAACCCTAACCCTAACCCTAACCCTAACCCTAACCCTAACCCTAACCCTAACCCTAACCCTAACCCTAACCCTAACCCTAACCCTAACCCTAACCCTAACCCTAACCCTAACCCTAACCCTAACCCTAACCCTAACCCTAACCCTAACCCTAACCCCTAACCCTAACCCTAACCCTAACCCTAACCCTAACCCTAACCCTAACCCTAACCTAACCCTAACCCTAACCCTAACCCTAACCCTAACCCTAACCCTAACCCTAACCCTAACCCTAACCCTAACCCTAACCCTAACCCTAACCCTAACCCTAACCCTAACCCTACCCTAACCCTAACCCTAACCCTAACCCTAACCCTAACCCTAACCCTAACCCTAACCCTAACCCTAACCCTAACCCTAACCCTACCCTAACCCTAACCCTAACCCTAACCCTAACCCTAACCCTAACCCTAACCCTAACCCTAACCCTAACCCTAACCCTAACCCTAACCCTAACCCTAACCCTAACCCTAACCCTAACCCTAACCCTAACCCTAACCCTAACCCTAACCCTAACCCTAACCCTAACCCTAACCCTAACCCTAACCCTAACCTAACCCTAACCCTAACCCTAACCCTAACCCTAACCCTAACCCTAACCCTAACCCTAACCCTAACCCTAACCCTAACCCTAACCCTAACCCTAACCCTACCCTAACCCTAACCCTAACCCTAACCCTAACCCTAACCCTAACCCTAACCCTAACCCTAACCCTAACCCTAACCCTAACCCTAACCCTAACCCTAACCCTAACCCTAACCCTAACCCTAACCCTAACCCTAACCCTAACCCTAACCTAACCCTAACCCTAACCCTAACCCTAACCCTAACCCTAACCCTAACCCTAACCCTAACCCTAACCCTAACCCTAACCCTAACCCTAACCCTAACCCTAACCCTAACCCTAACCCTAACCCTAACCCTAACCCTAACCCTAACCCTAACCCTAACCCTAACCCTAACCCTAACCCTAACCCTAACCCTAACCCTAACCCTAACCCTAACCCTAACCCTAACCCTAACCCTAACCCTAACCCTAACCCTAACCCTAACCCTAACCCTAACCCTAACCCTAACCCTAACCCTAACCCTAACCCTAACCCTAACCCTAACCCTAACCCTAACCCTAACCCTAACCCTAACCCTAACCCTAACCCTAACCCTAACCCTAACCCTAACCCTAACCCTAACCCTAACCCTAACCCTAACCCTAACCCTAACCCTAACCCTAACCCTAACCCTAACCCTAACCCTAACCCTAACCCTAACCCTAACCCCTAACCCTAACCCTAACCCTAACCCTAACCCGACACCCTAACCCTAACCCGACACCCTAACCCTAACCCTAACCCTAACCCTAACCCTAACCCTAACCCTAACCCGACACCCTAACCCGACACCCTAACCCGACACCCTAACCCGACACCCTAACCCTAACCCGACACCCTAACCCGACACCCTAACCCGACACCCTAACCCGACACCCTAACCCGACACCCTAACCCGACACCCTAACCCTAACCCGACACCCTAACCCTAACCCGACACCCTAACCCTAACCCGACACCCTAACCCTAACCCGACACCCTAACCCGACACCCTAACCCTAACCCGACACCCTAACCCGACACCCTAACCCGACACCCTAACCCGACACCCTAACCCGACACCCTAACCCGACACCCTAACCCTAACCCGACACCCTAACCCGACACCCTAACCCGACACCCTAACCCGACACCCTAACCCGACACCCTAACCCTAACCCGACACCCTAACCCGACACCCTAACCCTAACCCGACACCCTAACCCGACACCCTAACCCGACACCCTAACCCGACACCCTAACCCGACACCCTAACCCGACACCCTAACCCTAACCCGACACCCTAACCCGACACCCTAACCCGACACCCTAACCCGACACCCTAACCCTAACCCGACACCCTAACCCGACACCCTAACCCGACACCCTAACCCGACACCCTAACCCGACACCCCTAACCCTAACCCGACACCCCTAACCCGACACCCTAACCCGACACCCTAACCCGACACCCTAACCCTAACCCGACACCCTAACCCGACACCCTAACCCGACACCCTAACCCTAACCCGACACCCTAACCCGACACCCTAACCCGACACCCTAACCCTAACCCGACACCCTAACCCGACACCCTAACCCCTAACCCCTAACCCCTAACCCGACACCCTAACCCTAACCCCTAACCCCTAACCCGACACCCTAACCCGACACCCTAACCCCCTAACCCTAGGCCCCGCCCATGGCCCCTCCCCTAACCCTAAGGCCTGCCCCCTAACCCTAGGCCCCGCCCCCAGCCCCTCCCCTAACCCTAAAGCCTGCCCCCTAACCCTAGGCCCCGCCCCCAGCCCCTCCCCTAACCCTAAAGCCTGCCCCCTAACCCTAGGCCCCGCCCCCAGCCCCTCCCCTAACCCTAAAGCCTGCCCCCTAACCCTAGGCCCCACCCATGGACCCTCCCCCAACCCTAAAGCCCGCCCCCTAACCCTAGGCCCCACCCATGGACCCTCCCCCAACCCTAAAGCCCGCCCCCTAACCCTAGGCCCCGCCCATGGACCCTCCCCCAACCCTAAAGCCTGCCCCCTAACCCTGGGTCCTGCTCCCAGCCCCTCCTCTAACTGTAAGGCCTGCCCAGTAATCCTAGGACCTGCCCATGGACCCTCCCCCAGGGCTGTAGTTGTTGGGTTTAATTGTGGACAAGTGGGAGTGGGTAGTGGTTTATTGATGGGTATCAGCTGTGATGTGGCAGTACTATATATGAAAAGACTAAAACTAATAAGTGTGGTGCAGCACTGGAGCATTGCCTCATTGCCTGGGAGTAATTTTTTTTTATTTTGTATTTTATTTTTTTTTAATTTTTATTACTCCCAGGCAACAGGTGTGTTCTAGTACTGCTAATTACCTTTCCACCATAGACACAAAGAGAGAGCAATGCAGAGAGGAAGACAAAGTCAGACAGACACACAACACAACAAATAGACAAAGTCAAAGCCCAACACAGACAGAAAGCCACAAACTGACAGACACACACTCCAACACTCACAAAGTCAGAGTCTAAGACGGTCACACAGAGTCCAAGACAGAGTCCAACACGGTCACTCAGAGTCCAACTCAGAGTCCAACACAGTCACTCAGAGTCCAAGACAGTCACTCAGAGTCCAAGACAGTCACTCAGAGTCCAACTCAGAGTCCAACACGGTCACTCAGAGTCCAACACGGTCACTCAGAGTCCAACACGGTCACTCAGAGTCCAAGACAGAGTCCAACACGGTCACTCAGAGTCCAAGACAGTCACTCAGAGTCCAAGACAGTCACTCAGAGTCCAACTCAGAGTCCAACACGGTCACTCAGAGTCCAAGACAGAGTCCAACACGGTCACTCAGAGTCCAACACGGTCACTCAGAGTCCAAGACAGAGTCCAACACGGTCACTCAGAGTCCAACACGGTCACTCAGAGTCCAAGACAGAGTCCAACACGGTCACTCAGAGTCCAACTCAGAGTTCAACACGGTCACTCAGAGTCCAAGACAGAGTCCAACACGGTCACTCAGAGTCCAACTCAGAGTCCAACACAGTCACTCAGAGTCCAAGACAGTCACTCAGAGTCCAACTCAGAGTCCAACACGGTCACTCAGAGTCCAACACGGTCACTCAGAGTCCAAGACAGAGTCCAACACGGTCACTCAGAGTCCAAGACAGTCACTCAGAGTCCAAGACAGTCACTCAGAGTCCAACTCAGAGTCCAACACGGTCACTCAGAGTCCAAGACAGTCACTCAGAGTCCAAGACAGTCACTCAGAGTCCAAGACAGTCACTCAGAGTCCAACTCAGAGTCCAACACGGTCACTCAGAGTCCAAGACAGAGTCCAACACGGTCACTCAGAGTCCAAGACAGAGTCCAACACGGTCACTCAGAGTCCAACACGGTCACTCAGAGTCCAAGACAGAGTCCAACACGGTCACTCAGAGTCCAACACGGTCACTCAGAGTCCAACACGGTCACTCAGAGTCCAAGACAAAGTCCAACACGGTCACTCAGAGTCCAACACGGTCACTCAGAGTCCAAGACAGAGTCCAACACAGTCACTCAGAGTCCAACTCAGAGTTCAACACGGTCACTCAGAGTCCAAGACAGAGTCCAACACGGTCACTCAGAGTCCAACACGGTCACTCAGAGTCCAAGACAGAGTCCAACACGGTCACTCAGAGTCCAACACGGTCACTCAGAGTCCAAGACAGAGTCCAACACGGTCACTCAGAGTCCAACACGGTCACTCAGAGTCCAACACGGTCACTCAGAGTCCAAGACAGAGTCCAACACAGTCACTCAGAGTCCAACTCAGAGTTCAACACGGTCACTCAGAGTCCAAGACAGAGTCCAACACGGTCACTCAGAGTCCAACACGGTCACTCAGAGTCCAAGACAGAGTCCAAGACAGTCACTCAGAGTCCAAGACAGTCACTCAGAGTCCAACTCAGAGTCCAACACGGTCACTCAGAGTCCAAGACAGAGTCCAACACGGTCACTCAGAGTCCAACACGGTCACTCAGAGTCCAAGACAGAGTCCAACACGGTCACTCAGAGTCCAACACGGTCACTCAGAGTCCAAGACAGAGTCCAACACGGTCACTCAGAGTCCAACTCAGAGTTCAACACGGTCACTCAGAGTCCAAGACAGAGTCCAACACAGTCACTCAGAGTCCAAGACAGTCACTCAGAGTCCAACTCAGAGTCCAACACGGTCACTCAGAGTCCAACACGGTCACTCAGAGTCCAAGACAGAGTCCAACACGGTCACTCAGAGTCCAAGACAGAGTCCAACACGGTCACTCAGAGTCCAAGACAGTCACTCAGAGTCCAAGACAGTCACTCAGAGTCCAACTCAGAGTCCAACACGGTCACTCAGAGTCCAAGACAGTCACTCAGAGTCCAAGACAGTCACTCAGAGTCCAAGACAGTCACTCAGAGTCCAACTCAGAGTCCAACACGGTCACTCAGAGTCCAAGACAGAGTCCAACACGGTCACTCAGAGTCCAACACGGTCACTCAGAGTCCAAGACAGAGTCCAACACGGTCACTCAGAGTCCAACACGGTCACTCAGAGTCCAAGACAGAGTCCAACACGGTCACTCAGAGTCCAACACGGTCACTCAGAGTCCAAGACAGAGTCCAACACGGTCACTCAGAGTCCAACACGGTCACTCAGAGTCCAAGACAAAGTCCAACACAGTCACTCAGAGTCCAACACGGTCACTCAGAGTCCAAGACAGAGTCCAACACAGTCACTCAGAGTCCAACTCAGAGTCCAACACGGTCACTCAGAGTCCAAGACAGAGTCCAACACGGTCACTCAGAGTCCAACACGGTCACTCAGAGTCCAAGACAGAGTCCAACACGGTCACTCAGAGTCCAACACGGTCACTCAGAGTCCAAGACAGAGTCCAACACGGTCACTCAGAGTCCAACACGGTCACTCAGAGTCCAAGACAGAGTCCAACACGGTCACTCAGAGTCCAACACGGTCACTCAGAGTCCAAGACAGAGTCCAACACGGTCACTCAGAGTCCAACACGGTCACTCAGAGTCCAAGACAGAGTCCAACACGGTCACTCAGAGTCCAACACGGTCACTCAGAGTCCAACACAGAGTCCAAGACGGTCACTCAGAGTCCAACTCAGAGTCCAACACGGTCACTCAGAGTCCAACACGGTCACTCAGAGTCCAAGACAGAGTCCAACACAGTCACGCAGAGTCCAACACAGTCACGCAGAGTCCAACACAGTCACGCAGAGTCCAACACGGTCACGCAGAGTCCAACACACACAGTCAAAGTCCAAGTCAAATGCACACAGTCAAAGGCAACGTCCAACCCCGACTCGCACGGGCAAAGGCAAAGGGACAAACACAGACGCAAAGCCAGAGACGGAGGGGCAAAGTCAGATGACGGCTAACACAGAGGGGGGCAAAGTCAGGCAGGGAGAGAAACAAATTCAGACATACAAAAAAAACCACACGGGAACCAACCCCGACGTACATGCCTTTATTACCCCCCCCTCCCCCCCAAAAAAATGCACGGGAGCCAACCCCGACATACACTCCTTTATTAATGCTACATTACAGAATAGCTTTTACTTACTTATTAACAGAACAACCAACAGCAAATACCCCTTCGAGGAGCCTACGCCATGCAAAACCTTTCTTTCCTTAGTAAACCTTACGAGCGTGGCAAATATGCCTTTGCTACGGCCACATTACAAACCAGCTTTTACTTACTAATTAAACCTTAAAAAAAACCAACAAATACACCTTCATTGAACCTACATTACACAAACACACTTATGGACTTCATAAACCCTAAAACCCTAAGGGGTGCTTCACCTGCCGACATTTAGGGTCATTCCACACATCTATATTACCATCAGATCTTTACTAAATATATTCATAACTGTTCAGAGACTACTATGATATACATGATGCCAAGAACACCACTCCCGTCAGCCTCCCAAATCACCCCACCTGTGAAAACCCCGTGCCTGAACCTTGGCAACAATCATCGCTGCGAGGAGCGACGGGGGGGAGGGAAACCCAGCTGGGATTTTTTTATTCCATATTGTTTTCTTGCCTTACTACTCCAAAAACTCTACCCCACCTGCAACAAAAAACCCCACACTACATTACACAGTCATTCTCACACACACACATTCTAAGCATCCCGCTCATTCAGCTACCACAATGACCACCTCCTACTCTCAGAAAACCCATCCCACTATCCCACCACCACATCCAGCCCTCTCACCATGGCTCCCCAGAAACACTGTTCCCGGAGGCCTCCTGGATGGCCCTGCCTGCAAAAACCCCGTCCCTGGACCATTCCCACCCAAACTTTGGCAACAATCATTGCCTCACGGACCAGCCGGGACCAGGGGAGAAAAAAAAAATCCCGCAGCTGGGGTTCTTTTACTCTAAATTGCTTTTTTGACTAACTATACACCACCTGCAAGAAGAAAAAAAAATTACATTAAACAACCATGCACACACACACACATTCCAAACACACCGCTCGTTCAGCTACCCCGCTAACTGCCCCCCTGCTCTCAGCAAACCCCATCCCGCTACCCCACCGCCACGACCGGCCCTCACCCCGTGGCTCCTCGGGAACGCCGTTCCCAGGAGCCTCCCGGATGGCCCTGCCTGCGAAAACCCCGTCCCTGCGCCGCTCCGCGCCCAAACTTTGGCGACGATCGTCGCCTCGCGGACCGGCCGGGACCGGGGAAAAAAAAAGCCCAGCCGGGGGAAAAAAAAAAAATCCCCCGGCTGGGGTTTTTTTATTCTATATTGCTTTTTGCCTAACTAGACTCCACCTGAAAGAAAAAAAAAATATTACATTAAACAGCCATGCACACACACACACATTCCAAACACACCACTCGTTCAGCTACCCCGCTAACTGCCCCCCCGCTCTCAGCAAACCCCTCCCCCTACCCAACCGCTACTACCGGCCCTCGCCCCGTGGCTCCTCGGGAACGCCGTTCCCGGGGCCTCCCCGATCGCCCTGCCTGCGAAAACCCCGTCCCTGCGCCGCTCCGCGCCCAAACTTTGGCGACGATCGTCGCCTCGCGGACCGGCCGGGACCGGGGAAAAAAAAACCCAGCCGGGGGAAGAAAAAAAAAAATCCCCCGGCTGGGGTTTTTTTATTCTATATTGGTTTTTTGCCTAACTATACTCCACCTGCAAGAAGAAAAAAAATTACATTAAACAGCCATGCACACACACACACACACGTTCCAAACACACCGCTCGTTCAGCTACCCCGCTAACCACCCCCTGCTCTCAGCAAACCCATCCCACTACCCCACCACCACAACCGGCCCTCTCCCCGTGGCTCCTCGGGAACGCCGTTCCCGGGGCCTCCCCGATCGCCCTGCCTGCGAAAACCCCGTCCCTGCGCCGCTCCGCGCCCAAACTTTGGCGACGATCGTCGCCTCGCGGACCGGCCGGGACCGGGGAAAAAAAAACCCAGCCGGGGGAAAAAAAAAAAAATCCCCCAGCTGGGGTTTTTTTATTCTATTTTATTGTTTTTGCCTAACTACTCAAAAAACTCAACTCCACCTGCAACAAAAACAACATTAATTTAAACAGTCACGCACAGGCAGACGCATTCTAAGCGCCCCGCTCGCTCGGCTACCGTGCTAACCGCCCCCTGCTCCCGGCAAACACATCCCGCTACCCGATCGCCGCCGCCGGCCCTCGTCCCGTGGCTCCTCGGAACGTGGTTCCCGAAGGCCTCGAAATTCACCCCGCCCGCTAACGCCGTGGCCCGAGCCCGACCTCCCCCTGAACGCCGGCTGTGAACGTCGCCGGATGGAGCGGGTGGGACTAAGTGACTTAAACCTGGTCAAAGAGATTAAGAAATCCCCCTGCTCAACAGTTTCTTTACTATTTTTAAAAGACACTTTAACTCTTTCTACATCAATATACCCTGAAGTGAAAAACATCCTCACGTACAATGATAAACACCTTCCAAAACTAACGCTCGTTCCACATCTACTCTATCCAGCGTTCACCCGTCAGAGTGGCGGATGGCCCCGATTCTGTAACCGTGCCCGGAATCGCACGATCGTGCGCCTCGAGCCGTGACCGCCGCTCCGCTCGATCCGTGCCGCGGGCCCTCGTCCTCAGAAGAAGAGGAATACATTTCCCTCTGTGCGTCGCTCCCGGTCCTTCTTTTCTTCCTGTCGTACGCTCTGGCAAACTTCACGGAAGGATTCGCTTCTGGAATGCCGGTAGCCCCGTGGTACCTGCAAGAGACAAAAGAAGGAACTCTAGAGCCCGCTCGCCGCGCTCGCCGGCACGTTAGCGTCCCCTCCCGGGACCGTTCCGCCCCATACGGAATGGCTACAAACGCGCAAAGCGGCTCCGCCGCTAACACGGGCATCTACGTGCTCCGTAAATGTGACCCGAGGACGCGAGAGTGCCGCACGGGGTAGAGTTAACGCCGCGCCGAAAGACACGGCCCGAGGGCGCACGCGACGACGCCGAGACGATGTGACGCGTATGCCCCGGCGTGGCCTGCTGTGCGAGACGGCCGGAACTCCGGATGAAAGATGGGTGATAACATCCCGGTGACCGACAGAGACAAAATGCTAGGAAAGACAAAAGACTGTCACGACGCAGGGAAGAATCCCTCAGAAGACCTCACGAGACAGAGCGTCGCAGAGACTACGCCTGCCGGTTAAGCCTGAGCGAGAGCTGCGTGAAAGACCTACCGATTCCACCTACAAGACTAAACTAGATCGGGAACGTTGACCTTCTACGTCACGCTTCTTAGCGGTACAGAGCGAGACGGACGGCTGCTGCACGCGGAGCGGGATGCGAGTATGCCCGAGACTCCTCAACACTGAAGGCCGAGACAAACATCGACACGTCACGTAACTAAGGAACGCCCGCTAGGCGTACCGCACGGCTCTGCCCGCTTGGCCCGGAGCTGCTTTGCCAGGGCACATATCTCACGAGAAGTATCACTCACCATTTCTACAGTCTTGTTGCAAGTTGACTGCAAGAACAATGCAAAAGCTGACTTACAGGCTTCCCTCGTGTTACCTCTCAATTCGCTTGAGATCTGCTCGACTCCCGCTCACGTGAACGCTGGCTTCGCAAGGTCACGAAATACAGATATAGAGCTATGCGCCGCTCTTGCTGCTTTAACGCCAGACAGCGTAACACTGAGATCAGACACAACCAAACAGAACGCCCAGAGACGCGCTGCCGCCCGACGCCGCCCAGAGACGCCCAGAGACGCGCTGCCGCCCGACGCCGCCCAGAGACGCGCTGCCGCCCGACGCCGCCCAGAGACGCCCAGAGACGCGCCGCCGCCCCGCACGGGCCCGAGGCCCGCTATCTGCCTCCAGAATTCACAAAACCTAAAGACCCCTCCCGCCGACCCCGATGTCCTACCCCCTCTTCTAGCCCCGCCCCACCCGCTGCTTTGGCCCCTTGACTTATCTTTCAGAGAGCACGGTCCAGAACTCATCCTCATTGGGAGCACGTCATCTAACCAGGGTTTCCCTGCGGTCACCGCATTGCTCTTCATCACCTGTAACGCAGAACGTCTCCGGTCACCGACACGTCGACATGTATCGACCTCTACCGCGGCGATGCCCTCCTCGGAATGGCCACGCGGCTCCCGATAACCGTACGTTGTGCCCCCCCGTCTCCCGTGGAAGCCTAAAAACTGGAGAAACGCAGCCGCCGTCCTACTCGTAAGCGATCGCCCGCTCGGCGGCGCCCGGCCTCCCGGTCCTCTCTTCCGACGACTCGCCTCGAAGCCTCCGCCGTTCGAGCGGAGACCTCGCGACGCCCGCAAAAGCGAAGGCGAACGGTCGTTCGTATGGCCGCGCGATCCTCGGCGATTCGGGTCCCGGCGGACCGCTTAACGACTCTCTCGCCTTTTCTCAAACCGCTCGTGACTCTGCGGCGTCGACGCTCCGGGAAGGAGCGTGGCACCTGCAAAAGAAAGAGGTAAAAGCGCGCGGCGAGATGCCGCCCCGATCCTCGGCTCGCTCGCGGAGCTTCCTCTCCCCTGCTCGTTTACCTCGGCCGCTCGGAGACGGATTCTTCCGTTCGCCGTGCCGAGGCCCGGTCGCCGCCTGTGCTATTCAAACGGGGTATGACTTTAGCTACGATACTATTATGACACCTGAAGAACTGCCGCTCGGGCACGCCGGTCATCGCTCGCCTCGCCGAAGTCCGAGGGCGCGGGTATCCCGCTTCACGCGTCGATTCGTGCCTAGAAAATAAAACCGGAATGGCGTGAGCCCCTCGGAGCCGCCGGTCCCGCGGATCCTCTGACCTCTTCCGTCGCCCGTCGTGAAGCGGCTTCTCGCTTTGCGCTTAAACGACCCGAACCCTGTAAGGAAAGGCATCTCGGTGTTAACCTAGACTTTTACGAGACCAAAGGTTTGTCTTTCCTTTCCATCTCCCTTCTGACTACTGCTAAAATACCCAAAATCCTGAGTACCGAGCCTCACGCGCAAGCTAAGGCTCGTTTGACCCGCTCGATCGCCCGCTCCCTGCGACCCGGAGTCCGCCCTCCGATGCCTGCCGAACGCGAGGAAAATAACCGTGGAGGCTCTCTACGGCTACTCGCCCGGAGATGGACCGCATGGTCTTCGCCAAAAGCATCCGGGCGGATGGATGCGTTACTACGCGCTCCCCTCATCTTTACTACGGCTAAACCCCTGGGCGGGACGGGTCCGACCCGGACGCGGACAGACGCCAAACGCGGACGCCACGAGTGACGCGAGAAGACGGCGAGCGACGAGAACGACGGCCGTAGGGAAGATGCCGCCGGCGGAGAAGGCCTACGGCGCCGCGATGGCGGCCCCGAAATGAGAGGCGACCGCTGCGGCCCGTGAGACGAAGTTACCGTCGAAACCGGAACGACGGATGCGTGAGAAGCCAGGTTTTAAGTCATAAGATGTGGGGACGAAACCCCGGAAGACTACCGGGTGCCAAAATGACGCTCGAAAGCACGGCCTGGGGCGCCGCCTAGCTCGCCCCTGCGAGAGACGACCGCTCGAGAACGTCCTCGACGCGACGCGCGCCGGACGGATCCGCGCTTCCGGTTACAATTGCGAGACGAGAAGGGCACGACGGGTGCCGTGCCGACGAGGGGACGTACTCGAGACTCTCGGGAGGGCTATCGAGATGCCTGACGATCGCAAAGACCTACAGAGACGTCTAGACCTGAGGACGGCACGGTATAAGA
Organism: Strix uralensis; assembly: GCF_047716275.1. Lineage (NCBI taxonomy): Eukaryota > Metazoa > Chordata > Aves > Strigiformes > Strigidae > Strix > Strix uralensis. The sequence goes on from NW_027436831.1 coordinate 15,537, forward strand.
TACGGAACGCAGAACACGCAAAGTACACGACGACACGGACGCGGGCTGGAACTGCCCTGACCACGGTACTCTGGTGCCGAAAAGTGACTCGCTCCCTTTACGGGCGCGTGGGGCGCCGCTCCCGGACGGTCCTCTCCCCTACGCTACCTCGAAAAGCCCTCCCTGCGATTCCCGACCCTGTCCCTTCCTCCCGGACCCTTCCCACCCTGGACCCTCGACTTAGCTTCGAGAGGGCCGGAGGCCGGACCGTCTTCCGCGACGACCGCGTCGGCCGACCGGGACGCTCCCGAGTCGCCGGGTTCCTCCGCGTCGTCCGCCGAACGTCCGCGAAGCGAGCGACCGGTCGGCGTCGTGTCGGCCGACGCGGCCCTCTTCCGCGACGCCCTCCTCCTCGAAAGCGTGGCCCTTTCGGCTCGCCCGCTCCGTGCCGGTTTCGGTGTCGGATGCCGTGGCCGTCGTCGCTTGCGGCGCCTGTGATTTCAAAAGATGGAATATTATATTTGTGCTCGGGGGAAAACGCCGGGCCCGTGCCCCTCCTCTCCGCTGCCCCGGTTCGCCTCAAATGCTCATCCTATTCCAAAGGCTGCCTACGCTGCGCCCGCGAGACGATACGGCGCTCTGCGGGCGATCGGGAAACGCGATGAGCCGTCCCGGATCCCGAAAGACTCCGTGCCTTACGTCCCTGCCTCTTTCCTGACGAATGCTAAAACGTCCCCGCCGTTTTTCTGAGAAAGGCTACAACTCCGTATACGGATGCTTACGAGATGCTCGCTCTGACCCTCGCTCCGTCCTCTCCCCTTTGGTCACGTTTATGTGGATGATATCGACGCCTTACGATGTATACGCCGACGCTAGGGAAAAAACCGAGGTCCCGTCTTCGATGAAGTCAGGAAAATGCAATGTATCTAGAATGAAAAGAAAAAATGTAAGTGTACGCTATTAAACTGTTTTACCCGCCCCGCCCCACGGATACAAAATTACTTACCTGAAAAAAACCCACTATGTACCTGTTTACTTCCTACTATACACACTGCTGAACCTTGACTGATGCTGAAACTCTTGTCTCAGGTACCTCTATTTCTGTGATTATTAAAACACACCTGCCTAAAGAGCTGCCTCGGCTCAAAATCTGCCACTGACTCTGAAGAACACCAGAGCTCTGACCTCAGAGAGGCCCGAGAGCAGAATGAAGAGCTTCCTCGGCTCAAAATCTGCCGCTGACTCTGAAGAACACCAGAGCGCTGACCTCAGAGAGGCCCGAGAGCAGAATGAAGAGCTTCCTCGGCTCAAAATCTGCCGCTGACTCTGAAGAACACCAGAGCGCTGACCTCAGAGAGGCCCGAGAGCAGAATGAAGAGCTTCCTCGGCTCAAAAATCTGCCGCTGACTCTGAAGAACACCAGAGCGCTGACCTCAGAGAGGCCCGAGAGCAGAATGAGCTCCCTGATGAGAGGCTGTGGCTCATATACCCCAGGCCCCACCCACCACCCTGACCACGATCACCTGGGAAAGGGGAGGGCTGAACCACCGGAAGGCATAAAGGCACCTGTGGGAGCAGCTGGGAGTTTTCTCCTCTGCCTTAAGTTTGTGACCTGCAAAATGCCGTAGGAAGAAAACGACCCTTACCGGATACGACGATATCCGCTCTTTCGCTAAGTCTATTGTGTCGGCGATGTGACCGGGACGGGAATGAAACCTAGTTTTTCTGGGGTATAGATAGAAAAAGACAGATATCGTGGTAAGCTACGTGGGGAAGTAGTCGGCTAAATGCGATAATAATATCGTTATCCAAAACGAGGCGCTGTAGTTTCCTACGTGAAAACCGAAATGCCGCGGGGTGACTCGTCTTTTCCGGCGAGACCGCGCGTGCTGCCTAAGCCCCCCCGGTGGCGCTACGGGCTTGGGGAGGAGTGGCTGGAGAGCTGCCGGTCAGAGAGGGACCTGGGGGTGTCGATCGACAGCCAGCTGAACGTGAACCGGCAGTGTGCCCGGGTGGCCGACGAGGCCCGTGGCGTCCTGGCCCGTATCAGAAATAGCGTGGCCGGCGGGGACAGGGAAGTGATCTTGCCCCTGTACTCGGCGCTGGTAAGGCCGTACCTCGATTACTGTGTTGGGTTTTGGGCCCCTCGCTACAAAAAGGACATTGAATTACTCGAGCGTGTCCAGAGAAGGGCAACGAAGCCGGTGAAGGGTCCGGAGCGCGTGTCGTACGGAGAGCGGCCGAGGGAACTGGGGTTGTTTAGTCTGGAGAAGAGGAGGCTGAGGGGAGACCTCATGGCCCTCTATAGCTACCTGAAAGGAGGTTGCAGAGAGCTGGGGATGAGTCTCTTTAATGAAATAACAAGCGATAGGACGAGAGGGAATGGCCTCCAGCTGCGCCACGGAAGGTTTAGACTAGATGTCAGGAAGTATTTCTTTACAGAACAGGTTATTAGGCAGTGGAATGGATTGCCCGGGGAGGCGGTAGAGTCCGCATCCCTGGAGGTGTTTAAGAGTAGGGTCGACATAGCGCCGAGAGATATGGTGTACATGGGAACTGGCAGCGTTAGGTGAATGGTTGGACTGGATGATCTTCAAGGTCCTTTCCAACCTAGTTGATTCTGTGATTCTGTGATAATGGAACCGTGTCCCGGAGAGCGCTAAAGAACGAAGCGGAACTAGATCCTATAAGAATTCCTTCTCGGAAATATCACCGGTTCCGATATAAATTATTTACCGTGCGTCGCCGACGATTCGGAGTGACCTTGACCGTCTCTCCGACTGACTCCCTTAAGAGTCCCGAAGGACGGAAAACACCAAAAAAACGTGGAATTCCCTGAAATGTATCGGAAAGCGTATGAAGAGGCCTGACGCCTAAATTGCTAGAATGAAAAAAAAAAAAAGCAAACTTAACAGAAAAAACCATAGGAGATGCCTAGACGATAGATGAAAGCGATCCTCTTCTCTGAAAAACTCGAGAAGAGATCTAAGCTGACGACGCACGTCTTTGGGATACCGGATACCGAAAAGAGACGTACGATAAGATGCCGAACGAATAGACGCCGCGGGCGAAAAGACGCCGATGCCGAACGGGACGAAGAACCGGAAAAGGAAAAAACCGGTGCTGGGGTACGGGAGAGAGACGGAGGATGAAAAAATGGAAGGAGAGGAAGCGGGACAAAGGCGTCTAGAGAAAAAGAAAAAGGGAGAGCTAGCAGAAGACAGAATAAGAGGGAGCGGGAGAGAAGAAGGAGAGCGGAGGTAAAGGGAAGCAAAAAAATCACGGCGGTGTGGGAGAGAGAGGGGGCCGGGGGAGAGCCCGAAACGCGTGAGAGCGGCGACGGGGCCCCGAAGGGAAGACGCGGCTTCCCGTACGCGTGGCCGCGCTCCCTCGTGTGCCGCGTGGCCGTGCCGCGCTCTGGGTGACGCGCGCGGACCCTGCGGCGCTCGCCGGCGCTCTGGCCCGCTGTGGACTGTGAAGAGGGCTCCTTCCTCGTCCGCAGAGCGGGCTCTCTCTTCCTGCGGTGCGAGGCGGGTGCTGCCGAGATGGCCGTGATTTTCTTCTTCTTTCCCTTTCTGGGGCCTCTCTGGATTCGGCCGTGGCGGGGCCTCTCCGGATGTTTGAGCCCGGTTACCGTTGAACCCTTGGCCTTTGATGCCAGGAGTCCCGGGGGGACACGGAGGGCAGAAAAGAGTGGAGACCGAAAATAGGTGACAGGCTGAAGGGCGAGTACAGGGCAGAAAACTGTGAAGTGCCAAAAAGGGTGAGAGAAACAAAAAGGGCTCGGTGGGCGACAAAGTGTCGGAAGTGCAAAGAGCGCATAAAAGCCTGAATAAAGGAGGTGGAGGAAAAGCTGCGCGAGGCCAAAATGGAAGGCTGGAAGGGAAATAGAGGCCAGAAAAATGTGGAAGCCAAAAAGGAGTGAGAGACCGAAACGGGGTGGGAGGATGGAGGGAAGTAGACGCCGGGAAAGGTGGAGGCCGAAACGGGGTGGGAGGCCAAAATGGGGTGGGTGGCCAGACAGAAGTAGAGGGCAGAAAAAATTAGAGGCAGAACCATGGTGGGAGGCCCAAACAGGGTGGGAGCTAGAGCAAAGTAGAGGCCATAAAATAGTGGATGCTGAAACAGGGCAGAAGGCCAAAATATAGTGGGAGGCCAGAAGGAAGTAGAGGCCATGAAAGGTGGATGCAAAATCATGCTGTGAGGCCAAAATGGGGTGGAGGCCAGAGGGAAGTAGAGGCCAGAAAAAGTGGAGGTGGAAATGGGGTGGGAGGGCAAAAAGGGGTGGGAAGCTGGAGAGAAGTAGAGGCCAGAAGAAATTTCAAACTGAATCATGGTGGGAGACCGATACGGGGTGGGAGGCCTCTACATCCCTCCATCCTCCCACCCTGTTTTGGCCTCCCACCCCTTTTCAACCTCCACTTTTAATGGCATCTACTTCCATCCAGCCTACCACCACGTTTTGGCCTCCCACCCCATTCCGGCCTCCAATTTTTTCTGGTCTCCCACCCCTTTTGGGCCTCCCACGCCATTTTGTCCTCCAATTTTATTTTTTTAAACCCTAACCCCTCACCTTCACCCTCACCCTAACCCCTAACCCCTCACCATCACCCTAAACCCTCACCCCCAACCCCTAATCCTAACCCCTGACCCTGACCCTAATTCCTAACCCCAACCCCTAACCCCTAACCCTAGAGTCCATCCCCAATTCTGCCCCTTAACCCTAGATCCCACCCCTGACTCCACACCCTAACCCTAGAGCCCATCCCCAACTCCACCCCCTAACTCTAAGCCCACCCCTGAGTTCACCCCCTAACTCTAAGCCCACCCCTGAGTCCACCTCCTACCTCTAAGCCCACCCCTGACTCCACCCCCTAACCCTAAGACCACCCCTGAGTCCACCCCCTAACTCTAAGCCCACCCCTGAGTCCACCTCCTAACTCTAAGCCCATCCCCAATTCCACCCCCTAACCCTAAACCCACCCCCGAGTCCACCCCCTAACTCTAAACCCACCCCCGAGTCCACCCCCTAACTCTAAACCCACCCCCGAGTCCACCTCCTAACACTAAGCCCATCCCTGACTCCACCCCCTAACTCTAAGCCCACCCCTGAGTCCACCTCCTAACCCTAAGCCCACCCCTGAGCCCAACCCCTAAATCTAAGCCCACCCCTGAGTTCACCCCCTAACCATAAGCCTACCCCTGAGTCCACCCCGTACTTCTAAGACCACCCCTAACTCCACCCCCTAACACTAAGCCCACCCCCAAGTCCACCCCCTAACTCTAAGCCCACCCCTGAGTCCACCTCCTAACCCTAAGCCCACCCCTGAGCCCAACCCCTAAATCTAAGCCCACCCCTGAGTTCACCCCCTAACCATAAGCCTACCCCTGAGTCCACCCCGTACTTCTAAGACCACCCCTAACTCCACCCCCTAACACTAAGCCCACCCCCAAGTCCACCCCCTAACTCTAAGCCCACCCCCGAGTCCACCTCCTAACTCTAAGCCCATCCCCGATTCCACCCCCTAACTCTAAACCCACCACCGAGTCCACCCCCTAACTCTAAACCCACCCCCGAGTCCACCTCCTAACCCTAAGCCCACCCCTGAGCCCAACCCCTAAGTCTAAGCCCACCCCTGACTTCACCCCCTAACCATAAGCCTACCCCTGAGTCCACCCCGTACTTCTAAGACCAAGCCTAACTCCACCCCCTAACACTAAGCCCACCCCCAAGTCCACCCCCTAACACTAAGCCCACCCCCGAGTCCACCCCCTAACTCTAAGCCCACCCTTGAGTCCACCCCCTAAATCTAAGCCCACCCCCGAGTCCACCCCCTAACCCTAGAGCCCACCCCCGAGTCCACTCCCTAACTCTAAGCCCACCCCTGTCTACCCCCTAAACACTACACCCACCCCCGAGTCCACCCCCTAACCCTAAGCCCACCCCTGACTCCACCCCCTAACTCTAACCTGTAACCCTAAGGTGTACAGTGTAACTGTAAACCTAAGGTGTCAGTGTAAGCTGTAACCTACATTGTAATTGGAAGGTGTTACTAAACTGTAACGTGTAATGTGGGTTATAAACTGGAATAGAATCGGTGTGGAAAAAGGGTGCAGGAGGAGGCGCAACCTGGAGTGCAGTGTGTGTGGAAACAGTGACCCGCGGCAGGTGCAACCTTGAATAGGGTCCGGGTGGAAACAGTGACCCGCGGCAGGTGCAACCTTGAATAGGGTCCGGGTGGAAACAGTGACCCGCGGCAGGTGCAACCTTGAATAGGGTCCGGGTGGAAACAGTGACCCGCGGCAGGTGCAACCTTGAATAGGGTCCGGGTGGAAACAGTGACCCGCGGCAGGTGCAACCCCGAATACGGTCCGGGTGGAAACTGTGACCCCGCAGCAGGTGCAACCTTGAATAGGGTCCGGGTGGAAACAGTGACCCCGCGGCAGGTGCAACCCCGAATAGGGTCCGGGTGGAAACTGTGACCCCCCGCGGCAGGTGCAACCTGGAATAGGGTCCGGGTGGAAACAGTGACCCCGCGGCAGGTGCAACCCCGAATAGGGTCCGGGTGGAAACAGTGACCCGCGGCAGGTGCAACCCCGAATACGGTCCGGGTGGAAACACTGACCCGCGGCAGGTGCAACCCCGAATACGGTCCGGGTGGAAACAGTGACCCGCGGCAGGTGCAAGCGCGAATAGGGTCCGGCTGGAAACAGTGACCCGCGGCAGGTGCAACCTTGAATAGGGTCCGGGTGGAAACTGTGACCCGCGGCAGGTGCAACCCCGAATACGGTCCGGGTGGAAACTGTGACCCCGCGGCAGGTGCAACCGCGAATAGGGTCCGGGTGGAAACTGTGACCCCGCGGCAGGTGCAACCCCGAATAGGGTCCGGGTGGAAACTGTGACCCCGCGGCAGGTGCAACCGCGAATAGGGTCCGGGTGGAAACTGTGACCCCGCGGCAGGTGCAACCCCGAATAGGGTCCGGGTGGAAACTGTGACCCCGCGGCAGGTGCAACCGCGAATAGGGTCCGGGTAGAAACTGTGACCCGCGGCAGGTGCAACCGCGAATAGGGTCCGGGTGGAAACTGTGACCCGCGGCAGGTGCAACCGCGAATAGGGTCCGGGTGGAAACTGTGACCCCGCGGCAGGTGCAACCTTGAATAGGGTCCGGGTGGAAACAGTGACCCCGCGGCAGGTGCAACCCCGAATAGGGTCCGGGTGGAAACTGTGACCCCGCGGCAGGTGCAACCGCGAATAGGGTCCGGGTGGAAACTGTGACCCGCGGCAGGTGCATCCCCGAATAGGGTCCGGGTGGTAACTGTGACCCGCGGCAGGTGCAACCGCGAATAGGGTCCGGGTGGAAACAGTGACCCGCGGCAGGTGCAACCTTGAATAGGGTCCGGGTGGAAACAGTGACCCCGCGGCAGGTGCATCCTTGAATAGGGTCCGGGTGGAAACAGTGACCCGCGGCAGGTGCAAACCCGAATACGGTCCGGGTGGAAACTGTGACCCCGCGGCAGGTGCAACCTTGAATAGGGTCCGGGTGGAAACAGTGACCCCGCGGCAGGTGCAACCCCGAATAGGGTCCGGGTGGAAACAGTGACCCCGCGGCAGGTGCAACCGCGAATAGGGTCCGGGTGGAAACTGTGACCCGCGGCAGGTGCATCCCCGAATAGGGTCCGGGTGGTAACTGTGACCCGCGGCAGGTGCAACCGCGAATAGGGTCCGGGTGGAAACAGTGACCCGCGGCAGGTGCAACCTTGAATAGGGTCCGGGTGGAAACAGTGACCCCGCGGCAGGTGCATCCTTGAATAGGGTCCGGGTGGAAACAGTGACCCGCGGCAGGTGCAACCCCGAATAGGGTCCGGGTGGAAACTGTGACCCCGCGGCAGGTGCAACCTGGAATAGGGTCCGGGTGGAAACAGTGACCCGCGGCAGGTGCAACCGCGAATAGGGTCCGGGTGGAAACAGTGACCCCGCGGCAGGTGCAACCCGGAATAGGGTCCGGGTGGAAACAGTGACCCGCGGCAGGTACAACCGGGAATAGGGTCCGGGCGGAAACAGTGGCCACGGCAGGTGCAACCGCGAATAGGGTCCGGGTGGAAACAGTGACCCGGGGGAGGTGCAACCCCGAATACGATCCTAACCCTAAACCTCCCACCCCCTGTTGCCCGACACTCACTTTTGGCCTCCAATCTTTTTCTGGCCTCTGCTTCTCTCCAGCCTCTCACCCTTTATTGTCCTCCCAACCATTTTTGGCCTCCCACCCCTTTTCGGCCTCCAATTTTTTCTAGCATCCTCTTATCACTAGCCTACCACACCTTTTTGACCTCCCACCACTTTCCGGCCTCCCACACCTTTTTGCTCCCCATGCACTTCTGGCCTCCTATTTTTATCTAGCCACTACTTATCACCAGGCTCCCACCCCTTTCTGGCCTCCCACCCATTTTTGCGTCCCACTAAATTTGGCCTCCAATTTTTTTATGGCCTCTACTCCTCTGCAGCCTCCCACCATTTTTTGGCCTCCCACCCCCTTTTTGGCCTCCAATAACTTTTCTGGCCTCTACTTCTCTCCAGAATCCCACCCCTTTTTGACCTCCCACTCCTTTTCGGCCTCCAATTTTTTCTTGCCTCTACTTCTCTCCTTCCTCCCACCCCTTTTTGGCCTCCCACTCATTTTCGGCCTCCAATCTTTTCTGGCCTCTACTTCTCTCCAGCCTCCCACCCCTTTTTAGCCTCCCACCCCTTTTGGCCTCCCACCCCTTTTCGACCTCCAATTTTTTCTGGCCTCTACTTCTCTCCAGCCTCCCACCCCTTTTCAGCCTCCCACCCCTTTTCGGCCTCCAGTTTTTTCTGGCCTCTACTTCTCTCCAGCCTCCCACCCCTTTTTGGCCTCCCACCCCCTTTTGCCTCCAATTTTTTCTGGCCTCTACTTCTCTCCAGCCTCCCAACATTTTTCGACCTCCCACCCCTTTTCGGCCTCTAATTTTTTCTGGCCTCTACTTCTCTCAGCCTCCCACTCTTTTTTGGCCTCCCACCCCTTTTTGGCCTCTCACCCCATTTCGACCTCCAATTTTTGCTGGCCTCTACTTTTCTCCAGCCTCCCACCCTTTTTTGGCCTCCCATCCCTTTTTGGCCTCCCACTCCTTTTCGGCCTCCAATTTTTGCTAGCCTCTAATTCTCTCCAGCCTCCCACCCCTTTTTGGCCTCCCACCTGCGACGAGTGAAGGAAGCAAGGCACGAATTCAATATGAATAATAAGCAAGCTCCAACTTTATTTGGATACGCGATCCCTTTTATCTCCTTCCACATTAATATGTATATGTATCATCATCTAATTGGTGATATCTAAGAAGCAGCATTATAATATCTCAGCCCCCTCGGCCCCCCTGCGGTTTTCGCATTCCGTTCAAAATCCTCCCTTCTCTGGCCCCTTGCCTTAAAAGTTGTTTACCACTTCGTCAAGGTCGCTCCGTCCTTGTCCTACCCTCTTATGTTCTAACTTATGTCAAGTGAGGCCTAACATATGCTAAGTGCGGCCTAGTCATGCTAAATGTCAGTGGTCAAGTCGTCTAAGGAGCCATGTCCCTGTTCCTTAAGCCATTCCCCAACACCCACCCCTTTTGGGCCTCCCACCTCTTTTCAACCTCCAATTTTTCTAGCCTCTACTTCTCTCCAGCCTCCCACCCCTTTTTGGCCTCCCACCCCTTTTCGGCCTCCAATTTTTTCTGGCCTCTACTTCTCTCCAGCCTCCCACCCCTTTTCAGCCTCCCACCCCTTTTCGGCCTCCAGTTTTTTCTGGCCTCTACTTCTCTCCAGCCTCCCACCCCTTTTTGGCCTCCCACCCCTTTTTGGACTCCCACTCATTTTTCGGCCTCCAATTTTTGTAGCCTCTACTTCTCTCCAGCCTCCCACCCCTTTTTGGCCTCCCACCCCTTTTCGGCCTCCAATTTTTTCTGGCCTCTACTTCTCTCCAGCCTCCCACTCTTTTTTGGCCTCCCACCCCTTTTTGGCCTCCCACCCCTTTTCAACCTCCAATTTTTGCTGGCTTCTACTTTTCTCCAGCCTCCCACCCTTTTCTGGCCTCCCACCCCTTTTTGGCCTCTCACCCCATTTCGACCTCCAATTTTTTCTGGCCTCTACTTCTCTCCAGCCTCCCACCCCTTTTTGGCCTCCCATCCCTTTTTGGCCTCCCACTCCTTTTCGGCCTCCAATTTTTGCTAGCCTCTAATTCTCTCCAGCCTCCCACCCCTTTTTGGCCTCCCACCTGCGACGAGTGAAGGAAGCAAGGCACGAATTCAATATGAATAATAAGCAAGCTCCAACTTTATTTGGATACGCGATCCCTTTTATCTCCTTCCACATTAATATGTATATGTATCATCATCTAATTGGTGATATCTAAGAAGCAGCATTATAATATCTCAGCCCCCTCGGCCCCCCTGCGGTTTTCGCATTCCGTTCAAAATCCTCCCTTCTCTGGCCCCTTGCCTTAAAAGTTGTTTACCACTTCGTCAAGGTCGCTCCGTCCTTGTCCTACCCTCTTATGTTCTAACTTATGTCAAGTGAGGCCTAACATATGCTAAGTGCGGCCTAGTCATGCTAAATGTCAGTGGTCAAGTCGTCTAAGGAGCCATGTCCCTGTTCCTTAAGCCATTCCCCAACACCCACCCCTTTTGGGCCTCCCACCTCTTTTCAACCTCCAATTTTTCTAGCCTCTACTTCTCTCCAGCCTCCCACCCCTTTTTGGCCTCCCACCCCTTTTCGGCCTCCAATTTTTTCTGGCCTCTACTTCTCTCCAGCCTCCCACCCCTTTTTGGCCTCCCACCCCTTTTCGGCCTCCAGTTTTTTCTGGCCTCTACTTCTCTCCAGCCTCCCACCCCTTTTTGACCTCCCACCCCTTTCTGCCTCCCACTAACTTTTGGTCTCCAATTTTTTTCTGTCCTCTACTTACTACCAGCCTCCCACCATTTTCTGGCCTCCCACCCCCTTTTGCCTCCAATTTTTTCTGGCCTCTACTTCTCTCCAGCCTCCCAACATTTTTCGACCTCCCACCCCTTTTCGGCCTCTAATTTTTTCTGGCCTCTACTTCTCTCAGCCTCCCACTCTTTTTTGGCCTCCCACCCCTTTTTGGCCTCTCACCCCATTTCGACCTCCAATTTTTGCTGGCTTCTACTTTTCTCCAGCCTCCCACCCTTTTTTGGCCTCCCATACCTTTTTGGCCTCCCACTCCTTTTCGGCCTCCAATTTTTGCTAGCCTCTAATTCTCTCCAGCCTCCCACCCCTTTTTGGCCTCCCACCTGCGACGAGTGAAGGAAGCAAGGCACGAATTCAATATGAATAATAAGCAAGCTCCAACTTTATTTGGATACGCGATCCCTTTTATCTCCTTCCACATTAATATGTATATGTATCATCATCTAATTGGTGATATCTAAGAAGCAGCATTATAATATCTCAGCCCCCTCGGCCCCCCTGCGGTTTTCGCATTCCGTTCAAAATCCTCCCTTCTCTGGCCCCTTGCCTTAAAAGTTGTTTACCACTTCGTCAAGGTCGCTCCGTCCTTGTCCTACCCTCTTATGTTCTAACTTATGTCAAGTGAGGCCTAACATATGCTAAGTGCGGCCTAGTCATGCTAAATGTCAGTGGTCAAGTCGTCTAAGGAGCCATGTCCCTGTTCCTTAAGCCATTCCCCAACACCCACCCCTTTTGGGCCTCCCACCTCTTTTCAACCTCCAATTTTTCTAGCCTCTACTTCTCTCCAGCCTCCCACCCCTTTTTGGCCTCCCACCCCTTTTCGGCCTCCAATTTTTTCTGGCCTCTACTTCTCTCCAGCCTCCCACCCCTTTTTGACCTCCCACCCCTTTCTGCCTCCCACTAACTTTTGGTCTCCAATTTTTTTCTGTCCTCTACTTACTACCAGCCTCCCACCATTTTCTGGCCTCCCACCCCCTTTTGCCTCCAGTTTTTTCTGGCCTCTACTTCTCTCCAGCCTCCCAACATTTTTCGACCTCCCACCCCTTTTCGGCCTCTAATTTTTTCTGGCCTCTACTTCTCTCAGCCTCCCACTCTTTTTTGGCCTCCCACCCCTTTTTGGCCTCTCACCCCATTTCGACCTCCAATTTTTGCTGGCTTCTACTTTTCTCCAGCCTCCCACCCTTTTTTGGCCTCCCATACCTTTTTGGCCTCCCACTCCTTTTCGGCCTCCAATTTTTGCTAGCCTCTAATTCTCTCCAGCCTCCCACCCCTTTTTGGCCTCCCACCTGCGACGAGTGAAGGAAGCAAGGCACGAATTCAATATGAATAATAAGCAAGCTCCAACTTTATTTGGATACGCGATCCCTTTTATCTCCTTCCACATTAATATGTATATGTATCATCATCTAATTGGTGATATCTAAGAAGCAGCATTATAATATCTCAGCCCCCTCGGCCCCCCTGCGGTTTTCGCATTCCGTTCAAAATCCTCCCTTCTCTGGCCCCTTGCCTTAAAAGTTGTTTACCACTTCGTCAAGGTCGCTCCGTCCTTGTCCTACCCTCTTATGTTCTAACTTATGTCAAGTGAGGCCTAACATATGCTAAGTGCGGCCTAGTCATGCTAAATGTCAGTGGTCAAGTCGTCTAAGGAGCCATGTCCCTGTTCCTTAAGCCATTCCCCAACACCCACCCCTTTTGGGCCTCCCACCTCTTTTCAACCTCCAATTTTTCTAGCCTCTACTTCTCTCCAGCCTCCCACCCCTTTTTGGCCTCCCACCCCTTTTCGGCCTCCAATTTTTTCTGGCCTCTACTTCTCTCCAGCCTCCCACCCCTTTTCAGCCTCCCACCCCTTTTCGGCCTCCAGTTTTTTCTGGCCTCTACTTCTCTCCAGCCTCCCACCCCTTTTTGGACTCCCACTCATTTTTCGGCCTCCAATTTTTGTAGCCTCTACTTCTCTCCAGCCTCCCACCCCTTTTTGGCCTCCCACCCCTTTTCGGCCTCCAATTTTTTCTGGCCTCTACTTCTCTCCAGCCTCCCACTCTTTTTTGGCCTCCCACCCCTTTTTGGCCTCCCACCCCTTTTCAACCTCCAATTTTTGCTGGCTTCTACTTTTCTCCAGCCTCCCACCCTTTTCTGGCCTCCCACCCCTTTTTGGCCTCTCACCCCATTTCGACCTCCAATTTTTTCTGGCCTCTACTTCTCTCCAGCCTCCCACCCCTTTTTGGCCTCCCACCCCTTTTCGGCCTCCAGTTTTTTCTGGCCTCTACTTCTCTCCAGCCTCCCACCCCTTTTCAGCCTCCCACCCCTTTTCGGCCTCCAGTTTTTTCTGGCCTCTACTTCTCTCCAGCCTCCCACCCCTTTTTGACCTCCCACCCCTTTCTGCCTCCCACTAACTTTTGGTCTCCAATTTTTTTCTGTCCTCTACTTACTACCAGCCTCCCACCATTTTCTGGCCTCCCACCCCCTTTTGCCTCCAATTTTTTCTGGCCTCTACTTCTCTCCAGCCTCCCAACATTTTTCGACCTCCCACCCCTTTTCGGCCTCTAATTTTTTCTGGCCTCTACTTCTCTCAGCCTCCCACTCTTTTTTGGCCTCCCACCCCTTTTTGGCCTCTCACCCCATTTCGACCTCCAATTTTTGCTGGCTTCTACTTTTCTCCAGCCTCCCACCCTTTTTTGGCCTCCCATACCTTTTTGGCCTCCCACTCCTTTTCGGCCTCCAATTTTTGCTAGCCTCTAATTCTCTCCAGCCTCCCACCCCTTTTTGGCCTCCCACCTGCGACGAGTGAAGGAAGCAAGGCACGAATTCAATATGAATAATAAGCAAGCTCCAACTTTATTTGGATACGCGATCCCTTTTATCTCCTTCCACATTAATATGTATATGTATCATCATCTAATTGGTGATATCTAAGAAGCAGCATTATAATATCTCAGCCCCCTCGGCCCCCCTGCGGTTTTCGCATTCCGTTCAAAATCCTCCCTTCTCTGGCCCCTTGCCTTAAAAGTTGTTTACCACTTCGTCAAGGTCGCTCCGTCCTTGTCCTACCCTCTTATGTTCTAACTTATGTCAAGTGAGGCCTAACATATGCTAAGTGCGGCCTAGTCATGCTAAATGTCAGTGGTCAAGTCGTCTAAGGAGCCATGTCCCTGTTCCTTAAGCCATTCCCCAACACCCACCCCTTTTGGGCCTCCCACCTCTTTTCAACCTCCAATTTTTCTAGCCTCTACTTCTCTCCAGCCTCCCACCCCTTTTTGGCCTCCCACCCCTTTTCGGCCTCCAATTTTTTCTGGCCTCTACTTCTCTCCAGCCTCCCACCCCTTTTCAGCCTCCCACCCCTTTTCGGCCTCCAGTTTTTTCTGGCCTCTACTTCTCTCCAGCCTCCCACCCCTTTTTGGCCTCCCACCCCTTTTTGGACTCCCACTCATTTTTCGGCCTCCAATTTTTGTAGCCTCTACTTCTCTCCAGCCTCCCACCCCTTTTTGGCCTCCCACCCCTTTTCGGCCTCCAATTTTTTCTGGCCTCTACTTCTCTCCAGCCTCCCACTCTTTTTTGGCCTCCCACCCCTTTTTGGCCTCCCACCCCTTTTCAACCTCCAATTTTTGCTGGCTTCTACTTTTCTCCAGCCTCCCACCCTTTTCTGGCCTCCCACCCCTTTTTGGCCTCTCACCCCATTTCGACCTCCAATTTTTGCTGGCCTCTACTTCTCTCCAGCCTCCCACCCCTTTTTGGCCTCCCATCCCTTTTTGGCCTCCCACTCCTTTTCGGCCTCCAATTTTTGCTAGCCTCTAATTCTCTCCAGCCTCCCACCCCTTTTTGGCCTCCCACCTGCGACGAGTGAAGGAAGCAAGGCACGAATTCAATATGAATAATAAGCAAGCTCCAACTTTATTTGGATACGCGATCCCTTTTATCTCCTTCCACATTAATATGTATATGTATCATCATCTAATTGGTGATATCTAAGAAGCAGCATTATAATATCTCAGCCCCCTCGGCCCCCCTGCGGTTTTCGCATTCCGTTCAAAATCCTCCCTTCTCTGGCCCCTTGCCTTAAAAGTTGTTTACCACTTCGTCAAGGTCGCTCCGTCCTTGTCCTACCCTCTTATGTTCTAACTTATGTCAAGTGAGGCCTAACATATGCTAAGTGCGGCCTAGTCATGCTAAATGTCAGTGGTCAAGTCGTCTAAGGAGCCATGTCCCTGTTCCTTAAGCCATTCCCCAACACCCACCCCTTTTGGGCCTCCCACCTCTTTTCAACCTCCAATTTTTCTAGCCTCTACTTCTCTCCAGCCTCCCACCCCTTTTTGGCCTCCCACCCCTTTTCGGCCTCCAATTTTTTCTGGCCTCTACTTCTCTCCAGCCTCCCACCCCTTTTTGGCCTCCCACCCCTTTTCGGCCTCCAGTTTTTTCTGGCCTCTACTTCTCTCCAGCCTCCCACCCCTTTTTGACCTCCCACCCCTTTCTGCCTCCCACTAACTTTTGGTCTCCAATTTTTTTCTGTCCTCTACTTACTACCAGCCTCCCACCATTTTCTGGCCTCCCACCCCCTTTTGCCTCCAATTTTTTCTGGCCTCTACTTCTCTCCAGCCTCCCAACATTTTTCGACCTCCCACCCCTTTTCGGCCTCTAATTTTTTCTGGCCTCTACTTCTCTCAGCCTCCCACTCTTTTTTGGCCTCCCACCCCTTTTTGGCCTCTCACCCCATTTCGACCTCCAATTTTTGCTGGCTTCTACTTTTCTCCAGCCTCCCACCCTTTTTTGGCCTCCCATACCTTTTTGGCCTCCCACTCCTTTTCGGCCTCCAATTTTTGCTAGCCTCTAATTCTCTCCAGCCTCCCACCCCTTTTTGGCCTCCCACCTGCGACGAGTGAAGGAAGCAAGGCACGAATTCAATATGAATAATAAGCAAGCTCCAACTTTATTTGGATACGCGATCCCTTTTATCTCCTTCCACATTAATATGTATATGTATCATCATCTAATTGGTGATATCTAAGAAGCAGCATTATAATATCTCAGCCCCCTCGGCCCCCCTGCGGTTTTCGCATTCCGTTCAAAATCCTCCCTTCTCTGGCCCCTTGCCTTAAAAGTTGTTTACCACTTCGTCAAGGTCGCTCCGTCCTTGTCCTACCCTCTTATGTTCTAACTTATGTCAAGTGAGGCCTAACATATGCTAAGTGCGGCCTAGTCATGCTAAATGTCAGTGGTCAAGTCGTCTAAGGAGCCATGTCCCTGTTCCTTAAGCCATTCCCCAACACCCACCCCTTTTGGGCCTCCCACCTCTTTTCAACCTCCAATTTTTCTAGCCTCTACTTCTCTCCAGCCTCCCACCCCTTTTTGGCCTCCCACCCCTTTTCGGCCTCCAATTTTTTCTGGCCTCTACTTCTCTCCAGCCTCCCACCCCTTTTTGACCTCCCACCCCTTTCTGCCTCCCACTAACTTTTGGTCTCCAATTTTTTTCTGTCCTCTACTTACTACCAGCCTCCCACCATTTTCTGGCCTCCCACCCCCTTTTGCCTCCAATTTTTTCTGGCCTCTACTTCTCTCCAGCCTCCCAACATTTTTCGACCTCCCACCCCTTTTCGGCCTCTAATTTTTTCTGGCCTCTACTTCTCTCAGCCTCCCACTCTTTTTTGGCCTCCCACCCCTTTTTGGCCTCTCACCCCATTTCGACCTCCAATTTTTGCTGGCTTCTACTTTTCTCCAGCCTCCCACCCTTTTTTGGCCTCCCATCCCTTTTTGGCCTCCCACTCCTTTTCGGCCTCCAATTTTTGCTAGCCTCTAATTCTCTCCAGCCTCCCACCCCTTTTTGGCCTCCCACCTGCGACGAGTGAAGGAAGCAAGGCACGAATTCAATATGAATAATAAGCAAGCTCCAACTTTATTTGGATACGCGATCCCTTTTATCTCCTTCCACATTAATATGTATATGTATCATCATCTAATTGGTGATATCTAAGAAGCAGCATTATAATATCTCAGCCCCCTCGGCCCCCCTGCGGTTTTCGCATTCCGTTCAAAATCCTCCCTTCTCTGGCCCCTTGCCTTAAAAGTTGTTTACCACTTCGTCAAGGTCGCTCCGTCCTTGTCCTACCCTCTTATGTTCTAACTTATGTCAAGTGAGGCCTAACATATGCTAAGTGCGGCCTAGTCATGCTAAATGTCAGTGGTCAAGTCGTCTAAGGAGCCATGTCCCTGTTCCTTAAGCCATTCCCCAACACCCACCCCTTTTGGGCCTCCCACCTCTTTTCAACCTCCAATTTTTCTAGCCTCTACTTCTCTCCAGCCTCCCACCCCTTTTCAGCCTCCCACCCCTTTTCGGCCTCCAGTTTTTTCTGGCCTCTACTTCTCTCCAGCCTCCCACCCCTTTTTGGACTCCCACTCATTTTTCGGCCTCCAATTTTTGTAGCCTCTACTTCTCTCCAGCCTCCCACCCCTTTTTGGCCTCCCACCCCTTTTCGGCCTCCAATTTTTTCTGGCCTCTACTTCTCTCCAGCCTCCCACTCTTTTTTGGCCTCCCACCCCTTTTTGGCCTCCCACCCCTTTTCAACCTCCAATTTTTGCTGGCTTCTACTTTTCTCCAGCCTCCCACCCTTTTCTGGCCTCCCACCCCTTTTTGGCCTCTCACCCCATTTCGACCTCCAATTTTTTCTGGCCTCTACTTCTCTCCAGCCTCCCACCCCTTTTTGGCCTCCCACCCCTTTTCGGCCTCCAGTTTTTTCTGGCCTCTACTTCTCTCCAGCCTCCCACCCCTTTTCAGCCTCCCACCCCTTTTCGGCCTCCAGTTTTTTCTGGCCTCTACTTCTCTCCAGCCTCCCACCCCTTTTTGACCTCCCACCCCTTTCTGCCTCCCACTAACTTTTGGTCTCCAATTTTTTTCTGTCCTCTACTTACTACCAGCCTCCCACCATTTTCTGGCCTCCCACCCCCTTTTGCCTCCAATTTTTTCTGGCCTCTACTTCTCTCCAGCCTCCCAACATTTTTCGACCTCCCACCCCTTTTCGGCCTCTAATTTTTTCTGGCCTCTACTTCTCTCAGCCTCCCACTCTTTTTTGGCCTCCCACCCCTTTTTGGCCTCTCACCCCATTTCGACCTCCAATTTTTGCTGGCTTCTACTTTTCTCCAGCCTCCCACCCTTTTTTGGCCTCCCATCCCTTTTTGGCCTCCCACTCCTTTTCGGCCTCCAATTTTTGCTAGCCTCTAATTCTCTCCAGCCTCCCACCCCTTTTTGGCCTCCCACCTGCGACGAGTGAAGGAAGCAAGGCACGAATTCAATATGAATAATAAGCAAGCTCCAACTTTATTTGGATACGCGATCCCTTTTATCTCCTTCCACATTAATATGTATATGTATCATCATCTAATTGGTGATATCTAAGAAGCAGCATTATAATATCTCAGCCCCCTCGGCCCCCCTGCGGTTTTCGCATTCCGTTCAAAATCCTCCCTTCTCTGGCCCCTTGCCTTAAAAGTTGTTTACCACTTCGTCAAGGTCGCTCCGTCCTTGTCCTACCCTCTTATGTTCTAACTTATGTCAAGTGAGGCCTAACATATGCTAAGTGCGGCCTAGTCATGCTAAATGTCAGTGGTCAAGTCGTCTAAGGAGCCATGTCCCTGTTCCTTAAGCCATTCCCCAACACCCACCCCTTTTGGGCCTCCCACCTCTTTTCAACCTCCAATTTTTCTAGCCTCTACTTCTCTCCAGCCTCCCACCCCTTTTTGGCCTCCCACCCCTTTTCGGCCTCCAATTTTTTCTGGCCTCTACTTCTCTCCAGCCTCCCACCCCTTTTCAGCCTCCCACCCCTTTTCGGCCTCCAGTTTTTTCTGGCCTCTACTTCTCTCCAGCCTCCCACCCCTTTTTGGCCTCCCACCCCTTTTTGGACTCCCACTCATTTTTCGGCCTCCAATTTTTGTAGCCTCTACTTCTCTCCAGCCTCCCACCCCTTTTTGGCCTCCCACCCCTTTTCGGCCTCCAATTTTTTCTGGCCTCTACTTCTCTCCAGCCTCCCACTCTTTTTTGGCCTCCCACCCCTTTTTGGCCTCCCACCCCTTTTCAACCTCCAATTTTTGCTGGCTTCTACTTTTCTCCAGCCTCCCACCCTTTTCTGGCCTCCCACCCCTTTTTGGCCTCTCACCCCATTTCGACCTCCAATTTTTTCTGGCCTCTACTTCTCTCCAGCCTCCCACCCCTTTTTGGCCTCCCACCCCTTTTCGGCCTCCAGTTTTTTCTGGCCTCTACTTCTCTCCAGCCTCCCACCCCTTTTCAGCCTCCCACCCCTTTTCGGCCTCCAGTTTTTTCTGGCCTCTACTTCTCTCCAGCCTCCCACCCCTTTTTGACCTCCCACCCCTTTCTGCCTCCCACTAACTTTTGGTCTCCAATTTTTTTCTGTCCTCTACTTACTACCAGCCTCCCACCATTTTCTGGCCTCCCACCCCCTTTTGCCTCCAATTTTTTCTGGCCTCTACTTCTCTCCAGCCTCCCAACATTTTTCGACCTCCCACCCCTTTTCGGCCTCTAATTTTTTCTGGCCTCTACTTCTCTCAGCCTCCCACTCTTTTTTGGCCTCCCACCCCTTTTTGGCCTCTCACCCCATTTCGACCTCCAATTTTTGCTGGCTTCTACTTTTCTCCAGCCTCCCACCCTTTTTTGGCCTCCCATACCTTTTTGGCCTCCCACTCCTTTTCAGCCTCCAATTTTTGCTAGCCTCTAATTCTCTCCAGCCTCCCACCCCTTTTTGGCCTCCCACCTGCGACGAGTGAAGGAAGCAAGGCACGAATTCAATATGAATAATAAGCAAGCTCCAACTTTATTTGGATACGCGATCCCTTTTATCTCCTTCCACATTAATATGTATATGTATCATCATCTAATTGGTGATATCTAAGAAGCAGCATTATAATATCTCAGCCCCCTCGGCCCCCCTGCGGTTTTCGCATTCCGTTCAAAATCCTCCCTTCTCTGGCCCCTTGCCTTAAAAGTTGTTTACCACTTCGTCAAGGTCGCTCCGTCCTTGTCCTACCCTCTTATGTTCTAACTTATGTCAAGTGAGGCCTAACATATGCTAAGTGCGGCCTAGTCATGCTAAATGTCAGTGGTCAAGTCGTCTAAGGAGCCATGTCCCTGTTCCTTAAGCCATTCCCCAACACCCACCCCTTTTGGGCCTCCCACCTCTTTTCAACCTCCAATTTTTCTAGCCTCTACTTCTCTCCAGCCTCCCACCCCTTTTTGGCCTCCCACCCCTTTTCGGCCTCCAATTTTTTCTGGCCTCTACTTCTCTCCAGCCTCCCACCCCTTTTCAGCCTCCCACCCCTTTTCGGCCTCCAGTTTTTTCTGGCCTCTACTTCTCTCCAGCCTCCCACCCCTTTTTGGACTCCCACTCATTTTTCGGCCTCCAATTTTTGTAGCCTCTACTTCTCTCCAGCCTCCCACCCCTTTTTGGCCTCCCACCCCTTTTCGGCCTCCAATTTTTTCTGGCCTCTACTTCTCTCCAGCCTCCCACTCTTTTTTGGCCTCCCACCCCTTTTTGGCCTCCCACCCCTTTTCAACCTCCAATTTTTGCTGGCTTCTACTTTTCTCCAGCCTCCCACCCTTTTCTGGCCTCCCACCCCTTTTTGGCCTCTCACCCCATTTCGACCTCCAATTTTTTCTGGCCTCTACTTCTCTCCAGCCTCCCACCCCTTTTTGGCCTCCCACCCCTTTTCGGCCTCCAGTTTTTTCTGGCCTCTACTTCTCTCCAGCCTCCCACCCCTTTTCAGCCTCCCACCCCTTTTCGGCCTCCAGTTTTTTCTGGCCTCTACTTCTCTCCAGCCTCCCACCCCTTTTTGACCTCCCACCCCTTTCTGCCTCCCACTAACTTTTGGTCTCCAATTTTTTTCTGTCCTCTACTTACTACCAGCCTCCCACCATTTTCTGGCCTCCCACCCCCTTTTGCCTCCAATTTTTTCTGGCCTCTACTTCTCTCCAGCCTCCCAACATTTTTCGACCTCCCACCCCTTTTCGGCCTCTAATTTTTTCTGGCCTCTACTTCTCTCAGCCTCCCACTCTTTTTTGGCCTCCCACCCCTTTTTGGCCTCTCACCCCATTTCGACCTCCAATTTTTGCTGGCTTCTACTTTTCTCCAGCCTCCCACCCTTTTTTGGCCTCCCATACCTTTTTGGCCTCCCACTCCTTTTCGGCCTCCAATTTTTGCTAGCCTCTAATTCTCTCCAGCCTCCCACCCCTTTTTGGCCTCCCACCTGCGACGAGTGAAGGAAGCAAGGCACGAATTCAATATGAATAATAAGCAAGCTCCAACTTTATTTGGATACGCGATCCCTTTTATCTCCTTCCACATTAATATGTATATGTATCATCATCTAATTGGTGATATCTAAGAAGCAGCATTATAATATCTCAGCCCCCTCGGCCCCCCTGCGGTTTTCGCATTCCGTTCAAAATCCTCCCTTCTCTGGCCCCTTGCCTTAAAAGTTGTTTACCACTTCGTCAAGGTCGCTCCGTCCTTGTCCTACCCTCTTATGTTCTAACTTATGTCAAGTGAGGCCTAACATATGCTAAGTGCGGCCTAGTCATGCTAAATGTCAGTGGTCAAGTCGTCTAAGGAGCCATGTCCCTGTTCCTTAAGCCATTCCCCAACACCCACCCCTTTTGGGCCTCCCACTTCTTTTCAACCTCCAATTTTTCTAGCCTCTACTTCTCTCCAGCCTCCCACCCCTTTTTGGCCTCCCACCCCTTTTTGGCCTCCAGTTTTTTCTGGCCTCTACTTCTCTCCAGCCTCCCACCCCTTTTTGACCTCCCACCCCTTTCTGCCTCCCACTAACTTTTGGTCTCCAATTTTTTTCTGTCCTCTACTTACTACCAGCCTCCCACCATTTTCTGGCCTCCCACCCCCTTTTGCCTCCAATTTTTTCTGGCCTCTACTTCTCTCCAGCCTCCCAACATTTTTCGACCTCCCACCCCTTTTCGGCCTCTAATTTTTTCTGGCCTCTACTTCTCTCAGCCTCCCACTCTTTTTTGGCCTCCCACCCCTTTTTGGCCTCTCACCCCATTTCGACCTCCAATTTTTGCTGGCTTCTACTTTTCTCCAGCCTCCCACCCTTTTTTGGCCTCCCATCCCTTTTTGGCCTCCCACTCCTTTTCGGCCTCCAATTTTTGCTAGCCTCTAATTCTCTCCAGCCTCCCACCCCTTTTTGGCCTCCCACCTGCGACGAGTGAAGGAAGCAAGGCACGAATTCAATATGAATAATAAGCAAGCTCCAACTTTATTTGGATACGCGATCCCTTTTATCTCCTTCCACATTAATATGTATATGTATCATCATCTAATTGGTGATATCTAAGAAGCAGCATTATAATATCTCAGCCCCCTCGGCCCCCCTGCGGTTTTCGCATTCCGTTCAAAATCCTCCCTTCTCTGGCCCCTTGCCTTAAAAGTTGTTTACCACTTCGTCAAGGTCGCTCCGTCCTTGTCCTACCCTCTTATGTTCTAACTTATGTCAAGTGAGGCCTAACATATGCTAAGTGCGGCCTAGTCATGCTAAATGTCAGTGGTCAAGTCGTCTAAGGAGCCATGTCCCTGTTCCTTAAGCCATTCCCCAACACCCACCCCTTTTGGGCCTCCCACCTCTTTTCAACCTCCAATTTTTCTAGCCTCTACTTCTCTCCAGCCTCCCACCCCTTTTTGGCCTCCCACCCCTTTTCGGCCTCCAATTTTTTCTGGCCTCTACTTCTCTCCAGCCTCCCACCCCTTTTCAGCCTCCCACCCCTTTTCGGCCTCCAGTTTTTTCTGGCCTCTACTTCTCTCCAGCCTCCCACCCCTTTTTGGCCTCCCACCCCTTTTTGGACTCCCACTCATTTTTCGGCCTCCAATTTTTGTAGCCTCTACTTCTCTCCAGCCTCCCACCCCTTTTTGGCCTCCCACCCCTTTTCGGCCTCCAATTTTTTCTGGCCTCTACTTCTCTCCAGCCTCCCACTCTTTTTTGGCCTCCCACCCCTTTTTGGCCTCCCACCCCTTTTCAACCTCCAATTTTTGCTGGCTTCTACTTTTCTCCAGCCTCCCACCCTTTTCTGGCCTCCCACCCCTTTTTGGCCTCTCACCCCATTTCGACCTCCAATTTTTTCTGGCCTCTACTTCTCTCCAGCCTCCCACCCCTTTTTGGCCTCCCACCCCTTTTCGGCCTCCAGTTTTTTCTGGCCTCTACTTCTCTCCAGCCTCCCACCCCTTTTCAGCCTCCCACCCCTTTTCGGCCTCCAGTTTTTTCTGGCCTCTACTTCTCTCCAGCCTCCCACCCCTTTTTGACCTCCCACCCCTTTCTGCCTCCCACTAACTTTTGGTCTCCAATTTTTTTCTGTCCTCTACTTACTACCAGCCTCCCACCATTTTCTGGCCTCCCACCCCCTTTTGCCTCCAATTTTTTCTGGCCTCTACTTCTCTCCAGCCTCCCAACATTTTTCGACCTCCCACCCCTTTTCGGCCTCTAATTTTTTCTGGCCTCTACTTCTCTCAGCCTCCCACTCTTTTTTGGCCTCCCACCCCTTTTTGGCCTCTCACCCCATTTCGACCTCCAATTTTTGCTGGCTTCTACTTTTCTCCAGCCTCCCACCCTTTTTTGGCCTCCCATACCTTTTTGGCCTCCCACTCCTTTTCAGCCTCCAATTTTTGCTAGCCTCTAATTCTCTCCAGCCTCCCACCCCTTTTTGGCCTCCCACCTGCGACGAGTGAAGGAAGCAAGGCACGAATTCAATATGAATAATAAGCAAGCTCCAACTTTATTTGGATACGCGATCCCTTTTATCTCCTTCCACATTAATATGTATATGTATCATCATCTAATTGGTGATATCTAAGAAGCAGCATTATAATATCTCAGCCCCCTCGGCCCCCCTGCGGTTTTCGCATTCCGTTCAAAATCCTCCCTTCTCTGGCCCCTTGCCTTAAAAGTTGTTTACCACTTCGTCAAGGTCGCTCCGTCCTTGTCCTACCCTCTTATGTTCTAACTTATGTCAAGTGAGGCCTAACATATGCTAAGTGCGGCCTAGTCATGCTAAATGTCAGTGGTCAAGTCGTCTAAGGAGCCATGTCCCTGTTCCTTAAGCCATTCCCCAACACCCACCCCTTTTGGGCCTCCCACTTCTTTTCAACCTCCAATTTTTCTAGCCTCTACTTCTCTCCAGCCTCCCACCCCTTTTTGGCCTCCCACCCCTTTTTGGCCTCCAGTTTTTTCTGGCCTCTACTTCTCTCCAGCCTCCCACCCCTTTTTGACCTCCCACCCCTTTCTGCCTCCCACTAACTTTTGGTCTCCAATTTTTTTCTGTCCTCTACTTACTACCAGCCTCCCACCATTTTCTGGCCTCCCACCCCCTTTTGCCTCCAATTTTTTCTGGCCTCTACTTCTCTCCAGCCTCCCAACATTTTTCGACCTCCCACCCCTTTTCGGCCTCTAATTTTTTCTGGCCTCTACTTCTCTCAGCCTCCCACTCTTTTTTGGCCTCCCACCCCTTTTTGGCCTCTCACCCCATTTCGACCTCCAATTTTTGCTGGCTTCTACTTTTCTCCAGCCTCCCACCCTTTTTTGGCCTCCCATCCCTTTTTGGCCTCCCACTCCTTTTCGGCCTCCAATTTTTGCTAGCCTCTAATTCTCTCCAGCCTCCCACCCCTTTTTGGCCTCCCACCTGCGACGAGTGAAGGAAGCAAGGCACGAATTCAATATGAATAATAAGCAAGCTCCAACTTTATTTGGATACGCGATCCCTTTTATCTCCTTCCACATTAATATGTATATGTATCATCATCTAATTGGTGATATCTAAGAAGCAGCATTATAATATCTCAGCCCCCTCGGCCCCCCTGCGGTTTTCGCATTCCGTTCAAAATCCTCCCTTCTCTGGCCCCTTGCCTTAAAAGTTGTTTACCACTTCGTCAAGGTCGCTCCGTCCTTGTCCTACCCTCTTATGTTCTAACTTATGTCAAGTGAGGCCTAACATATGCTAAGTGCGGCCTAGTCATGCTAAATGTCAGTGGTCAAGTCGTCTAAGGAGCCATGTCCCTGTTCCTTAAGCCATTCCCCAACACCCACCCCTTTTGGGCCTCCCACTTCTTTTCAACCTCCAATTTTTCTAGCCTCTACTTCTCTCCAGCCTCCCACCCCTTTTTGGCCTCCCACCCCTTTTCGGCCTCCAATTTTTTCTGGCCTCTACTTCTCTCCAGCCTCCCACCCCTTTTCAGCCTCCCACCCCTTTTCGGCCTCCAGTTTTTTCTGGCCTCTACTTCTCTCCAGCCTCCCACCCCTTTTTGGCCTCCCACCCCTTTTTGGACTCCCACTCATTTTTCGGCCTCCAATTTTTGTAGCCTCTACTTCTCTCCAGCCTCCCACCCCTTTTTGGCCTCCCACCCCTTTTCGGCCTCCAATTTTTTCTGGCCTCTACTTCTCTCCAGCCTCCCACTCTTTTTTGGCCTCCCACCCCTTTTTGGCCTCCCACCCCTTTTCAACCTCCAATTTTTGCTGGCTTCTACTTTTCTCCAGCCTCCCACCCTTTTCTGGCCTCCCACCCCTTTTTGGCCTCTCACCCCATTTCGACCTCCAATTTTTTCTGGCCTCTACTTCTCTCCAGCCTCCCACCCCTTTTTGGCCTCCCATCCCTTTTTGGCCTCCCACTCCTTTTCGGCCTCCAATTTTTGCTAGCCTCTAATTCTCTCCAGCCTCCCACCCCTTTTTGGCCTCCCACCTGCGACGAGTGAAGGAAGCAAGGCACGAATTCAATATGAATAATAAGCAAGCTCCAACTTTATTTGGATACGCGATCCCTTTTATCTCCTTCCACATTAATATGTATATGTATCATCATCTAATTGGTGATATCTAAGAAGCAGCATTATAATATCTCAGCCCCCTCGGCCCCCCTGCAGTTTTCGCATTCCGTTCAAAATCCTCCCTTCTCTGGCCCCTTGCCTTAAAAGTTGTTTACCACTTCGTCAAGGTCGCTCCGTCCTTGTCCTACCCTCTTATGTTCTAACTTATGTCAAGTGAGGCCTAACATATGCTAAGTGCGGCCTAGTCATGCTAAATGTCAGTGGTCAAGTCGTCTAAGGAGCCATGTCCCTGTTCCTTAAGCCATTCCCCAACACCCACCCCTTTTGGGCCTCCCACTTCTTTTCAACCTCCAATTTTTCTAGCCTCTACTTCTCTCCAGCCTCCCACCCCTTTTTGGCCTCCCACCCCTTTTTGGCCTCCAGTTTTTTCTGGCCTCTACTTCTCTCCAGCCTCCCACCCCTTTTTGACCTCCCACCCCTTTCTGCCTCCCACTAACTTTTGGTCTCCAATTTTTTTCTGTCCTCTACTTACTACCAGCCTCCCACCATTTTCTGGCCTCCCACCCCCTTTTGCCTCCAATTTTTTCTGGCCTCTACTTCTCTCCAGCCTCCCAACATTTTTCGACCTCCCACCCCTTTTCGGCCTCTAATTTTTTCTGGCCTCTACTTCTCTCAGCCTCCCACTCTTTTTTGGCCTCCCACCCCTTTTTGGCCTCTCACCCCATTTCGACCTCCAATTTTTGCTGGCTTCTACTTTTCTCCAGCCTCCCACCCTTTTCTGGCCTCCCATCCCTTTTTGGCCTCCCACTCCTTTTCGGCCTCCAATTTTTGCTAGCCTCTAATTCTCTCCAGCCTCCCACCCCTTTTTGGCCTCCCACCTGCGACGAGTGAAGGAAGCAAGGCACGAATTCAATATGAATAATAAGCAAGCTCCAACTTTATTTGGATACGCGATCCCTTTTATCTCCTTCCACATTAATATGTATATGTATCATCATCTAATTGGTGATATCTAAGAAGCAGCATTATAATATCTCAGCCCCCTCGGCCCCCCTGCGGTTTTTGCATTCCGTTCAAAATCCTCCCTTCTCTGGCCCCTTGCCTTAAAAGTTGTTTACCACTTCGTCAAGGTCGCTCCGTCCTTGTCCTACCCTCTTATGTTCTAACTTATGTCAAGTGAGGCCTAACATATGCTAAGTGCGGCCTAGTCATGCTAAATGTCAGTGGTCAAGTCGTCTAAGGAGCCATGTCCCTGTTCCTTAAGCCATTCCCCAACACCCACCCCTTTTGGGCCTCCCACCTCTTTTCAACCTCCAATTTTTCTAGCCTCTACTTCTCTCCAGCCTCCCACCCCTTTTTGGCCTCCCACCCCTTTTCGGCCTCCAATTTTTTCTGGCCTCTACTTCTCTCCAGCCTCCCACCCCTTTTCAGCCTCCCACCCCTTTTCGGCCTCCAGTTTTTTCTGGCCTCTACTTCTCTCCAGCCTCCCACCCCTTTTTGGCCTCCCACCCCTTTTTGGACTCCCACTCATTTTTCGGCCTCCAATTTTTGTAGCCTCTACTTCTCTCCAGCCTCCCACCCCTTTTTGGCCTCCCACCCCTTTTCGGCCTCCAATTTTTTCTGGCCTCTACTTCTCTCCAGCCTCCCACTCTTTTTTGGCCTCCCACCCCTTTTTGGCCTCCCACCCCTTTTCAACCTCCAATTTTTGCTGGCTTCTACTTTTCTCCAGCCTCCCACCCTTTTCTGGCCTCCCACCCCTTTTTGGCCTCTCACCCCATTTCGACCTCCAATTTTTTCTGGCCTCTACTTCTCTCCAGCCTCCCACCCCTTTTTGGCCTCCCATCCCTTTTTGGCCTCCCACTCCTTTTCGGCCTCCAATTTTTGCTAGCCTCTAATTCTCTCCAGCCTCCCACCCCTTTTTGGCCTCCCACCTGCGACGAGTGAAGGAAGCAAGGCACGAATTCAATATGAATAATAAGCAAGCTCCAACTTTATTTGGATACGCGATCCCTTTTATCTCCTTCCACATTAATATGTATATGTATCATCATCTAATTGGTGATATCTAAGAAGCAGCATTATAATATCTCAGCCCCCTCGGCCCCCCTGCGGTTTTCGCATTCCGTTCAAAATCCTCCCTTCTCTGGCCCCTTGCCTTAAAAGTTGTTTACCACTTCGTCAAGGTCGCTCCGTCCTTGTCCTACCCTCTTATGTTCTAACTTATGTCAAGTGAGGCCTAACATATGCTAAGTGCGGCCTAGTCATGCTAAATGTCAGTGGTCAAGTCGTCTAAGGAGCCATGTCCCTGTTCCTTAAGCCATTCCCCAACACCCACCCCTTTTGGGCCTCCCACCTCTTTTCAACCTCCAATTTTTCTAGCCTCTACTTCTCTCCAGCCTCCCACCCCTTTTTGGCCTCCCACCCCTTTTCGGCCTCCAATTTTTTCTGGCCTCTACTTCTCTCCAGCCTCCCACCCCTTTTCAGCCTCCCACCCCTTTTCGGCCTCCAGTTTTTTCTGGCCTCTACTTCTCTCCAGCCTCCCACCCCTTTTTGGCCTCCCACCCCTTTTTGGACTCCCACTCATTTTTCGGCCTCCAATTTTTGTAGCCTCTACTTCTCTCCAGCCTCCCACCCCTTTTTGGCCTCCCACCCCTTTTCGGCCTCCAATTTTTTCTGGCCTCTACTTCTCTCCAGCCTCCCACTCTTTTTTGGCCTCCCACCCCTTTTTGGCCTCCCACCCCTTTTCAACCTCCAATTTTTGCTGGCTTCTACTTTTCTCCAGCCTCCCACCCTTTTCTGGCCTCCCACCCCTTTTTGGCCTCTCACCCCATTTCGACCTCCAATTTTTTCTGGCCTCTACTTCTCTCCAGCCTCCCACCCCTTTTTGGCCTCCCATCCCTTTTTGGCCTCCCACTCCTTTTCGGCCTCCAATTTTTGCTAGCCTCTAATTCTCTCCAGCCTCCCACCCCTTTTTGGCCTCCCACCTGCGACGAGTGAAGGAAGCAAGGCACGAATTCAATATGAATAATAAGCAAGCTCCAACTTTATTTGGATACGCGATCCCTTTTATCTCCTTCCACATTAATATGTATATGTATCATCATCTAATTGGTGATATCTAAGAAGCAGCATTATAATATCTCAGCCCCCTCGGCCCCCCTGCGGTTTTCGCATTCCGTTCAAAATCCTCCCTTCTCTGGCCCCTTGCCTTAAAAGTTGTTTACCACTTCGTCAAGGTCGCTCCGTCCTTGTCCTACCCTCTTATGTTCTAACTTATGTCAAGTGAGGCCTAACATATGCTAAGTGCGGCCTAGTCATGCTAAATGTCAGTGGTCAAGTCGTCTAAGGAGCCATGTCCCTGTTCCTTAAGCCATTCCCCAACACCCACCCCTTTTGGGCCTCCCACTTCTTTTCAACCTCCAATTTTTCTAGCCTCTACTTCTCTCCAGCCTCCCACCCCTTTTTGGCCTCCCACCCCTTTTTGGCCTCCAGTTTTTTCTGGCCTCTACTTCTCTCCAGCCTCCCACCCCTTTTTGACCTCCCACCCCTTTCTGCCTCCCACTAACTTTTGGTCTCCAATTTTTTTCTGTCCTCTACTTACTACCAGCCTCCCACCATTTTCTGGCCTCCCACCCCCTTTTGCCTCCAATTTTTTCTGGCCTCTACTTCTCTCCAGCCTCCCAACATTTTTCGACCTCCCACCCCTTTTCGGCCTCTAATTTTTTCTGGCCTCTACTTCTCTCAGCCTCCCACTCTTTTTTGGCCTCCCACCCCTTTTTGGCCTCTCACCCCATTTCGACCTCCAATTTTTGCTGGCTTCTACTTTTCTCCAGCCTCCCACCCTTTTTTGGCCTCCCATCCCTTTTTGGCCTCCCACTCCTTTTCGGCCTCCAATTTTTGCTAGCCTCTAATTCTCTCCAGCCTCCCACCCCTTTTTGGCCTCCCACCTGCGACGAGTGAAGGAAGCAAGGCACGAATTCAATATGAATAATAAGCAAGCTCCAACTTTATTTGGATACGCGATCCCTTTTATCTCCTTCCACATTAATATGTATATGTATCATCATCTAATTGGTGATATCTAAGAAGCAGCATTATAATATCTCAGCCCCCTCGGCCCCCCTGCGGTTTTCGCATTCCGTTCAAAATCCTCCCTTCTCTGGCCCCTTGCCTTAAAAGTTGTTTACCACTTCGTCAAGGTCGCTCCGTCCTTGTCCTACCCTCTTATGTTCTAACTTATGTCAAGTGAGGCCTAACATATGCTAAGTGCGGCCTAGTCATGCTAAATGTCAGTGGTCAAGTCGTCTAAGGAGCCATGTCCCTGTTCCTTAAGCCATTCCCCAACACCCACCCCTTTTGGGCCTCCCACCTCTTTTCAACCTCCAATTTTTCTAGCCTCTACTTCTCTCCAGCCTCCCACCCCTTTTTGGCCTCCCACCCCTTTTCGGCCTCCAATTTTTTCTGGCCTCTACTTCTCTCCAGCCTCCCACCCCTTTTCAGCCTCCCACCCCTTTTCGGCCTCCAGTTTTTTCTGGCCTCTACTTCTCTCCAGCCTCCCACCCCTTTTTGGCCTCCCACCCCTTTTTGGACTCCCACTCATTTTTCGGCCTCCAATTTTTGTAGCCTCTACTTCTCTCCAGCCTCCCACCCCTTTTTGGCCTCCCACCCCTTTTCGGCCTCCAATTTTTTCTGGCCTCTACTTCTCTCCAGCCTCCCACTCTTTTTTGGCCTCCCACCCCTTTTTGGCCTCCCACCCCTTTTCAACCTCCAATTTTTGCTGGCTTCTACTTTTCTCCAGCCTCCCACCCTTTTCTGGCCTCCCACCCCTTTTTGGCCTCTCACCCCATTTCGACCTCCAATTTTTTCTGGCCTCTACTTCTCTCCAGCCTCCCACCCCTTTTTGGCCTCCCATCCCTTTTTGGCCTCCCACTCCTTTTCGGCCTCCAATTTTTGCTAGCCTCTAATTCTCTCCAGCCTCCCACCCCTTTTTGGCCTCCCACCTGCGACGAGTGAAGGAAGCAAGGCACGAATTCAATATGAATAATAAGCAAGCTCCAACTTTATTTGGATACGCGATCCCTTTTATCTCCTTCCACATTAATATGTATATGTATCATCATCTAATTGGTGATATCTAAGAAGCAGCATTATAATATCTCAGCCCCCTCGGCCCCCCTGCGGTTTTCGCATTCCGTTCAAAATCCTCCCTTCTCTGGCCCCTTGCCTTAAAAGTTGTTTACCACTTCGTCAAGGTCGCTCCGTCCTTGTCCTACCCTCTTATGTTCTAACTTATGTCAAGTGAGGCCTAACATATGCTAAGTGCGGCCTAGTCATGCTAAATGTCAGTGGTCAAGTCGTCTAAGGAGCCATGTCCCTGTTCCTTAAGCCATTCCCCAACACCCACCCCTTTTGGGCCTCCCACTTCTTTTCAACCTCCAATTTTTCTAGCCTCTACTTCTCTCCAGCCTCCCACCCCTTTTTGGCCTCCCACCCCTTTTCGGCCTCCAATTTTTTCTGGCCTCTACTTCTCTCCAGCCTCCCACCCCTTTTCAGCCTCCCACCCCTTTTCGGCCTCCAGTTTTTTCTGGCCTCTACTTCTCTCCAGCCTCCCACCCCTTTTTGGCCTCCCACCCCTTTTTGGACTCCCACTCATTTTTCGGCCTCCAATTTTTGTAGCCTCTACTTCTCTCCAGCCTCCCACCCCTTTTTGGCCTCCCACCCCTTTTCGGCCTCCAATTTTTTCTGGCCTCTACTTCTCTCCAGCCTCCCACTCTTTTTTGGCCTCCCACCCCTTTTTGGCCTCCCACCCATTTTCAACCTCCAATTTTTGCTGGCTTCTACTTTTCTCCAGCCTCCCACCCTTTTCTGGCCTCCCACCCCTTTTTGGCCTCTCACCCCATTTCGACCTCCAATTTTTTCTGGCCTCTACTTCTCTCCAGCCTCCCACCCCTTTTTGGCCTCCCATCCCTTTTTGGCCTCCCACTCCTTTTCGGCCTCCAATTTTTGCTAGCCTCTAATTCTCTCCAGCCTCCCACCCCTTTTTGGCCTCCCACCTGCGACGAGTGAAGGAAGCAAGGCACGAATTCAATATGAATAATAAGCAAGCTCCAACTTTATTTGGATACGCGATCCCTTTTATCTCCTTCCACATTAATATGTATATGTATCATCATCTAATTGGTGATATCTAAGAAGCAGCATTATAATATCTCAGCCCCCTCGGCCCCCCTGCGGTTTTCGCATTCCGTTCAAAATCCTCCCTTCTCTGGCCCCTTGCCTTAAAAGTTGTTTACCACTTCGTCAAGGTCGCTCCGTCCTTGTCCTACCCTCTTATGTTCTAACTTATGTCAAGTGAGGCCTAACATATGCTAAGTGCGGCCTAGTCATGCTAAATGTCAGTGGTCAAGTCGTCTAAGGAGCCATGTCCCTGTTCCTTAAGCCATTCCCCAACACCCACCCCTTTTGGGCCTCCCACCTCTTTTCAACCTCCAATTTTTCTAGCCTCTACTTCTCTCCAGCCTCCCACCCCTTTTTGGCCTCCCACCCCTTTTCGGCCTCCAATTTTTTCTGGCCTCTACTTCTCTCCAGCCTCCCACCCCTTTTCAGCCTCCCACCCCTTTTCGGCCTCCAGTTTTTTCTGGCCTCTACTTCTCTCCAGCCTCCCACCCCTTTTTGGCCTCCCACCCCTTTTTGGACTCCCACTCATTTTTCGGCCTCCAATTTTTGTAGCCTCTACTTCTCTCCAGCCTCCCACCCCTTTTTGGCCTCCCACCCCTTTTCGGCCTCCAATTTTTTCTGGCCTCTACTTCTCTCCAGCCTCCCACTCTTTTTTGGCCTCCCACCCCTTTTTGGCCTCCCACCCCTTTTCAACCTCCAATTTTTGCTGGCTTCTACTTTTCTCCAGCCTCCCACCCTTTTCTGGCCTCCCACCCCTTTTTGGCCTCTCACCCCATTTCGACCTCCAATTTTTTCTGGCCTCTACTTCTCTCCAGCCTCCCACCCCTTTTTGGCCTCCCATCCCTTTTTGGCCTCCCACTCCTTTTCGGCCTCCAATTTTTGCTAGCCTCTAATTCTCTCCAGCCTCCCACCCCTTTTTGGCCTCCCACCTGCGACGAGTGAAGGAAGCAAGGCACGAATTCAATATGAATAATAAGCAAGCTCCAACTTTATTTGGATACGCGATCCCTTTTATCTCCTTCCACATTAATATGTATATGTATCATCATCTAATTGGTGATATCTAAGAAGCAGCATTATAATATCTCAGCCCCCTCGGCCCCCCTGCGGTTTTCGCATTCCGTTCAAAATCCTCCCTTCTCTGGCCCCTTGCCTTAAAAGTTGTTTACCACTTCGTCAAGGTCGCTCCGTCCTTGTCCTACCCTCTTATGTTCTAACTTATGTCAAGTGAGGCCTAACATATGCTAAGTGCGGCCTAGTCATGCTAAATGTCAGTGGTCAAGTCGTCTAAGGAGCCATGTCCCTGTTCCTTAAGCCATTCCCCAACACCCACCCCTTTTGGGCCTCCCACCTCTTTTCAACCTCCAATTTTTCTAGCCTCTACTTCTCTCCAGCCTCCCACCCCTTTTTGGCCTCCCACCCCTTTTCGGCCTCCAATTTTTTCTGGCCTCTACTTCTCTCCAGCCTCCCACCCCTTTTCAGCCTCCCACCCCTTTTCGGCCTCCAGTTTTTTCTGGCCTCTACTTCTCTCCAGCCTCCCACCCCTTTTTGGCCTCCCACCCCTTTTTGGACTCCCACTCATTTTTCGGCCTCCAATTTTTGTAGCCTCTACTTCTCTCCAGCCTCCCACCCCTTTTTGGCCTCCCACCCCTTTTCGGCCTCCAATTTTTTCTGGCCTCTACTTCTCTCCAGCCTCCCACTCTTTTTTGGCCTCCCACCCCTTTTTGGCCTCCCACCCCTTTTCAACCTCCAATTTTTGCTGGCTTCTACTTTTCTCCAGCCTCCCACCCTTTTCTGGCCTCCCACCCCTTTTTGGCCTCTCACCCCATTTCGACCTCCAATTTTTTCTGGCCTCTACTTCTCTCCAGCCTCCCACCCCTTTTTGGCCTCCCATCCCTTTTTGGCCTCCCACTCCTTTTCGGCCTCCAATTTTTGCTAGCCTCTAATTCTCTCCAGCCTCCCACCCCTTTTTGGCCTCCCACCTGCGACGAGTGAAGGAAGCAAGGCACGAATTCAATATGAATAATAAGCAAGCTCCAACTTTATTTGGATACGCGATCCCTTTTATCTCCTTCCACATTAATATGTATATGTATCATCATCTAATTGGTGATATCTAAGAAGCAGCATTATAATATCTCAGCCCCCTCGGCCCCCCTGCGGTTTTCGCATTCCGTTCAAAATCCTCCCTTCTCTGGCCCCTTGCCTTAAAAGTTGTTTACCACTTCGTCAAGGTCGCTCCGTCCTTGTCCTACCCTCTTATGTTCTAACTTATGTCAAGTGAGGCCTAACATATGCTAAGTGCGGCCTAGTCATGCTAAATGTCAGTGGTCAAGTCGTCTAAGGAGCCATGTCCCTGTTCCTTAAGCCATTCCCCAACACCCACCCCTTTTGGGCCTCCCACCTCTTTTCAACCTCCAATTTTTCTAGCCTCTACTTCTCTCCAGCCTCCCACCCCTTTTTGGCCTCCCACCCCTTTTCGGCCTCCAATTTTTTCTGGCCTCTACTTCTCTCCAGCCTCCCACCCCTTTTCAGCCTCCCACCCCTTTTCGGCCTCCAGTTTTTTCTGGCCTCTACTTCTCTCCAGCCTCCCACCCCTTTTTGGCCTCCCACCCCTTTTTGGACTCCCACTCATTTTTCGGCCTCCAATTTTTGTAGCCTCTACTTCTCTCCAGCCTCCCACCCCTTTTTGGCCTCCCACCCCTTTTCGGCCTCCAATTTTTTCTGGCCTCTACTTCTCTCCAGCCTCCCACTCTTTTTTGGCCTCCCACCCCTTTTTGGCCTCCCACCCATTTTCAACCTCCAATTTTTGCTGGCTTCTACTTTTCTCCAGCCTCCCACCCTTTTCTGGCCTCCCACCCCTTTTTGGCCTCTCACCCCATTTCGACCTCCAATTTTTTCTGGCCTCTACTTCTCTCCAGCCTCCCACCCCTTTTTGGCCTCCCACCCCTTTTTGGACTCCCACTCATTTTTCGGCCTCCAATTTTTGTAGCCTCTACTTCTCTCCAGCCTCCCACCCCTTTTTGGCCTCCCACCCCTTTTCGGCCTCCAATTTTTTCTGGCCTCTACTTCTCTCCAGCCTCCCACTCTTTTTTGGCCTCCCACCCCTTTTTGGCCTCCCACCCCTTTTCAACCTCCAATTTTTGCTGGCTTCTACTTTTCTCCAGCCTCCCACCCTTTTCTGGCCTCCCACCCCTTTTTGGCCTCTCACCCCATTTCGACCTCCAATTTTTTCTGGCCTCTAATTCTCTCCAGCCTCCCACCCCTTTTTGGCCTCCCATCCCTTTTTGGCCTCCCACTCCTTTTCGGCCTCCAATTTTTGCTAGCCTCTAATTCTCTCCAGCCTCCCACCCCTTTTTGGCCTCCCACCTGCGACGAGTGAAGGAAGCAAGGCACGAATTCAATATGAATAATACGCAAGCTCCAACTTTATTTGGATACGCGATCCCTTTTATCTCCTTCCACATTAATATGTATATGTATCATCATCTAATTGGTGATATCTAAGAAGCAGCATTATAATATCTCAGCCCCCTCGGCCCCCCTGCGGTTTTCGCATTCCGTTCAAAATCCTCCCTTCTCTGGCCCCTTGCCTTAAAAGTTGTTTACCACTTCGTCAAGGTCGCTCCGTCCTTGTCCTACCCTCTTATGTTCTAACTTATGTCAAGTGAGGCCTAACATATGCTAAGTGCGGCCTAGTCATGCTAAATGTCAGTGGTCAAGTCGTCTAAGGAGCCATGTCCCTGTTCCTTAAGCCATTCCCCAACACCCACCCCTTTTGGGCCTCCCACCTCTTTTCAACCTCCAATTTTTCTAGCCTCTACTTCTCTCCAGCCTCCCACCCCTTTTTGGCCTCCCACCCCTTTTCGGCCTCCAATTTTTTCTGGCCTCTACTTCTCTCCAGCCTCCCACCCCTTTTCAGCCTCCCACCCCTTTTCGGCCTCCAGTTTTTTCTGGCCTCTACTTCTCTCCAGCCTCCCACCCCTTTTTGGCCTCCCACCCCTTTTTGGACTCCCACTCATTTTTCGGCCTCCAATTTTTGTAGCCTCTACTTCTCTCCAGCCTCCCACCCCTTTTTGGCCTCCCACCCCTTTTCGGTCTCCAATTTTTTCTGGCCTCTACTTCTCTCCAGCCTCCCACTCTTTTTTGGCCTCCCACCCCTTTTTGGCCTCCCACCCCTTTTCAACCTCCAATTTTTGCTGGCTTCTACTTTTCTCCAGCCTCCCACCCTTTTCTGGCCTCCCACCCCTTTTTGGCCTCTCACCCCATTTCGACCTCCAATTTTTGCTGGCCTCTACTTCTCTCCAGCCTCCCACCCCTTTTTGGCCTCCCATCCCTTTTTGGCCTCCCACTCCTTTTCGGCCTCCAATTTTTGCTAGCCTCTAATTCTCTCCAGCCTCCCACCCCTTTTTGGCCTCCCACCTGCGACGAGTGAAGGAAGCAAGGCACGAATTCAATATGAATAATAAGCAAGCTCCAACTTTATTTGGATACGCGATCCCTTTTATCTCCTTCCACATTAATATGTATATGTATCATCATCTAATTGGTGATATCTAAGAAGCAGCATTATAATATCTCAGCCCCCTCGGCCCCCCTGCGGTTTTCGCATTCCGTTCAAAATCCTCCCTTCTCTGGCCCCTTGCCTTAAAAGTTGTTTACCACTTCGTCAAGGTCGCTCCGTCCTTGTCCTACCCTCTTATGTTCTAACTTATGTCAAGTGAGGCCTAACATATGCTAAGTGCGGCCTAGTCATGCTAAATGTCAGTGGTCAAGTCGTCTAAGGAGCCATGTCCCTGTTCCTTAAGCCATTCCCCAACACCCACCCCTTTTGGGCCTCCCACTTCTTTTCAACCTCCAATTTTTCTAGCCTCTACTTCTCTCCAGCCTCCCACCCCTTTTTGGCCTCCCACCCCTTTTTGGCCTCCAGTTTTTTCTGGCCTCTACTTCTCTCCAGCCTCCCACCCCTTTTTGACCTCCCACCCCTTTCTGCCTCCCACTAACTTTTGGTCTCCAATTTTTTTCTGTCCTCTACTTACTACCAGCCTCCCACCATTTTCTGGCCTCCCACCCCCTTTTGCCTCCAATTTTTTCTGGCCTCTACTTCTCTCCAGCCTCCCAACATTTTTCGACCTCCCACCCCTTTTCGGCCTCTAATTTTTTCTGGCCTCTACTTCTCTCAGCCTCCCACTCTTTTTTGGCCTCCCACCCCTTTTTGGCCTCTCATCCCATTTCGACCTCCAATTTTTTCTGGCCTCTACTTCTCTCCAGCCTCCCACTCTTTTTTGGCCTCCCACCCCTTTTTGGCCTCCCACCCCTTTTTGACCTCCCACCCCTTTCTGCCTCCCACTAACTTTTGGTCTCCAATTTTTTTCTGTCCTCTATTTACTACCAGCCTCCCACCATTTTCTGGCCTCCCACCCCCTTTTGCCTCCAATTTTTTCTGGCCTCTACTTCTCTCCAGCCTCCCAATATTTTTCGACCTCCCACCCCTTTTCGGCCTCTAATTTTTTCTGGCCTCTACTTCTCTCCAGCCTCCACTCTTTCTTGGCCTCCCACCCCTTTTTGGCCTCCCACCCCATTTCGACCTCCAATTTTTGCTGGCTTCTACTTTTCTCCAGCCTCCCACCCTTTTTTGGCCTCCCATACCTTTTTGGCCTCCCACTCCTTTTCGGCCTCCAATTTTTGCTAGCCTCTAATTCTCTCCAGCCTCCCACCCCTTTTTGGCCTCCCACCTGCGACGAGTGAAGGAAGCAAGGCACGAATTCAATATGAATAATAAGCAAGCTCCAACTTTATTTGGATACGCGATCCCTTTTATCTCCTTCCACATTAATATGTATATGTATCATCATCTAATTGGTGATATCTAAGAAGCAGCATTATAATATCTCAGCCCCCTCGGCCCCCCTGCGGTTTTCGCATTCCGTTCAAAATCCTCCCTTCTCTGGCCCCTTGCCTTAAAAGTTGTTTACCACTTCGTCAAGGTCGCTCCGTCCTTGTCCTACCCTCTTATGTTCTAACTTATGTCAAGTGAGGCCTAACATATGCTAAGTGCGGCCTAGTCATGCTAAATGTCAGTGGTCAAGTCGTCTAAGGAGCCATGTCCCTGTTCCTTAAGCCATTCCCCAACACCCACCCCTTTTGGGCCTCCCACCTCTTTTCAACCTCCAATTTTTCTAGCCTCTACTTCTCTCCAGCCTCCCACCCCTTTTTGGCCTCCCACCCCTTTTCGGCCTCCAGTTTTTTCTGGCCTCTACTTCTCTCCAGCCTCCCACCCCTTTTCAGCCTCCCACCCCTTTTCGGCCTCCAGTTTTTTCTGGCCTCTACTTCTCTCCAGCCTCCCACCCCTTTTTGACCTCCCACACCTTTCTGCCTCCCACTAACTTTTGGTCTCCAATTTTTTTCTGTCCTCTACTTACTACCAGCCTCCCACCATTTTCTGGCCTCCCACCCCCTTTTGCCTCCAATTTTTTCTGGCCTCTACTTCTCTCCAGCCTCCCAACATTTTTCGACCTCCCACCCCTTTTCGGCCTCTAATTTTTTCTGGCCTCTACTTCTCTCAGCCTCCCACTCTTTTTTGGCCTCCCACCCCTTTTTGGCCTCTCACCCCATTTCGACCTCCAATTTTTGCTGGCTTCTACTTTTCTCCAGCCTCCCACCCTTTTTTGGCCTCCCATACCTTTTTGGCCTCCCACTCCTTTTCGGCCTCCAATTTTTGCTAGCCTCTAATTCTCTCCAGCCTCCCACCCCTTTTTGGCCTCCCACCTGCGACGAGTGAAGGAAGCAAGGCACGAATTCAATATGAATAATAAGCAAGCTCCAACTTTATTTGGATACGCGATCCCTTTTATCTCCTTCCACATTAATATGTATATGTATCATCATCTAATTGGTGATATCTAAGAAGCAGCATTATAATATCTCAGCCCCCTCGGCCCCCCTGCGGTTTTCGCATTCCGTTCAAAATCCTCCCTTCTCTGGCCCCTTGCCTTAAAAGTTGTTTACCACTTCGTCAAGGTCGCTCCGTCCTTGTCCTACCCTCTTATGTTCTAACTTATGTCAAGTGAGGCCTAACATATGCTAAGTGCGGCCTAGTCATGCTAAATGTCAGTGGTCAAGTCGTCTAAGGAGCCATGTCCCTGTTCCTTAAGCCATTCCCCAACACCCACCCCTTTTGGGCCTCCCACCTCTTTTCAACCTCCAATTTTTCTAGCCTCTACTTCTCTCCAGCCTCCCACCCCTTTTTGGCCTCCCACCCCTTTTCGGCCTCCAATTTTTTCTGGCCTCTACTTCTCTCCAGCCTCCCACCCCTTTTCAGCCTCCCACCCCTTTTCGGCCTCCAGTTTTTTCTGGCCTCTACTTCTCTCCAGCCTCCCCCCCCTTTTTGGCCTCCCACCCCTTTTTGGACTCCCACTCATTTTTCGGCCTCCAATTTTTGTAGCCTCTACTTCTCTCCAGCCTCCCACCCCTTTTTGGCCTCCCACCCCTTTTCAGTCTCCAATTTTTTCTGGCCTCTACTTCTCTCCAGCCTCCCACTCTTTTTTGGCCTCCCACCCCTTTTTGGCCTCCCACCCCTTTTCAACCTCCAATTTTTGCTGGCTTCTACTTTTCTCCAGCCTCCCACCCTTTTCTGGCCTCCCACCCCTTTTTGGCCTCTCACCCCATTTCGACCTCCAATTTTTGCTGGCCTCTACTTCTCTCCAGCCTCCCACCCCTTTTTGGCCTCCCATCCCTTTTTGGCCTCCCACTCCTTTTCGGCCTCCAATTTTTGCTAGCCTCTAATTCTCTCCAGCCTCCCACCCCTTTTTGGCCTCCCACCTGCGACGAGTGAAGGAAGCAAGGCACGAATTCAATATGAATAATAAGCAAGCTCCAACTTTATTTGGATACGCGATCCCTTTTATCTCCTTCCACATTAATATGTATATGTATCATCATCTAATTGGTGATATCTAAGAAGCAGCATTATAATATCTCAGCCCCCTCGGCCCCCCTGCGGTTTTCGCATTCCGTTCAAAATCCTCCCTTCTCTGGCCCCTTGCCTTAAAAGTTGTTTACCACTTCGTCAAGGTCGCTCCGTCCTTGTCCTACCCTCTTATGTTCTAACTTATGTCAAGTGAGGCCTAACATATGCTAAGTGCGGCCTAGTCATGCTAAATGTCAGTGGTCAAGTCGTCTAAGGAGCCATGTCCCTGTTCCTTAAGCCATTCCCCAACACCCACCCCTTTTGGGCCTCCCACTTCTTTTCAACCTCCAATTTTTCTAGCCTCTACTTCTCTCCAGCCTCCCACCCCTTTTTGGCCTCCCACCCCTTTTTGGCCTCCAGTTTTTTCTGGCCTCTACTTCTCTCCAGCCTCCCACCCCTTTTTGACCTCCCACCCCTTTCTGCCTCCCACTAACTTTTGGTCTCCAATTTTTTTCTGTCCTCTACTTACTACCAGCCTCCCACCATTTTCTGGCCTCCCACCCCCTTTTGCCTCCAATTTTTTCTGGCCTCTACTTCTCTCCAGCCTCCCAACATTTTTCGACCTCCCACCCCTTTTCGGCCTCTAATTTTTTCTGGCCTCTACTTCTCTCAGCCTCCCACTCTTTTTTGGCCTCCCACCCCTTTTTGGCCTCTCACCCCATTTCGACCTCCAATTTTTGCTGGCTTCTAC
The DNA here is from genome assembly GCF_047716275.1 of Strix uralensis. Classification (NCBI taxonomy): domain Eukaryota; kingdom Metazoa; phylum Chordata; class Aves; order Strigiformes; family Strigidae; genus Strix; species Strix uralensis. The sequence goes on from NW_027436831.1 coordinate 56,139, forward strand.
TTTTCTCCAGCCTCCCACCCTTTTTTGGCCTCCCATCCCTTTTTGGCCTCCCACTCCTTTTCGGCCTCCAATTTTTGCTAGCCTCTAATTCTCTCCAGCCTCCCACCCCTTTTTGGCCTCCCACCTGCGACGAGTGAAGGAAGCAAGGCACGAATTCAATATGAATAATAAGCAAGCTCCAACTTTATTTGGATACGCGATCCCTTTTATCTCCTTCCACATTAATATGTATATGTATCATCATCTAATTGGTGATATCTAAGAAGCAGCATTATAATATCTCAGCCCCCTCGGCCCCCCTGCGGTTTTCGCATTCCGTTCAAAATCCTCCCTTCTCTGGCCCCTTGCCTTAAAAGTTGTTTACCACTTCGTCAAGGTCGCTCCGTCCTTGTCCTACCCTCTTATGTTCTAACTTATGTCAAGTGAGGCCTAACATATGCTAAGTGCGGCCTAGTCATGCTAAATGTCAGTGGTCAAGTCGTCTAAGGAGCCATGTCCCTGTTCCTTAAGCCATTCCCCAACACCCACCCCTTTTGGGCCTCCCACCTCTTTTCAACCTCCAATTTTTCTAGCCTCTACTTCTCTCCAGCCTCCCACCCCTTTTTGGCCTCCCACCCCTTTTCGGCCTCCAATTTTTTCTGGCCTCTACTTCTCTCCAGCCTCCCACCCCTTTTCAGCCTCCCACCCCTTTTCGGCCTCCAGTTTTTTCTGGCCTCTACTTCTCTCCAGCCTCCCACCCCTTTTTGGCCTCCCACCCCTTTTTGGACTCCCACTCATTTTTCGGCCTCCAATTTTTGTAGCCTCTACTTCTCTCCAGCCTCCCACCCCTTTTTGGCCTCCCACCCCTTTTCGGCCTCCAATTTTTTCTGGCCTCTACTTCTCTCCAGCCTCCCACTCTTTTTTGGCCTCCCACCCCTTTTTGGCCTCCCACCCCTTTTCAACCTCCAATTTTTGCTGGCTTCTACTTTTCTCCAGCCTCCCACCCTTTTCTGGCCTCCCACCCCTTTTTGGCCTCTCACCCCATTTCGACCTCCAATTTTTTCTGGCCTCTACTTCTCTCCAGCCTCCCACCCCTTTTTGGCCTCCCATCCCTTTTTGGCCTCCCACTCCTTTTCGGCCTCCAATTTTTGCTAGCCTCTAATTCTCTCCAGCCTCCCACCCCTTTTTGGCCTCCCACCTGCGACGAGTGAAGGAAGCAAGGCACGAATTCAATATGAATAATAAGCAAGCTCCAACTTTATTTGGATACGCGATCCCTTTTATCTCCTTCCACATTAATATGTATATGTATCATCATCTAATTGGTGATATCTAAGAAGCAGCATTATAATATCTCAGCCCCCTCGGCCCCCCTGCGGTTTTCGCATTCCGTTCAAAATCCTCCCTTCTCTGGCCCCTTGCCTTAAAAGTTGTTTACCACTTCGTCAAGGTCGCTCCGTCCTTGTCCTACCCTCTTATGTTCTAACTTATGTCAAGTGAGGCCTAACATATGCTAAGTGCGGCCTAGTCATGCTAAATGTCAGTGGTCAAGTCGTCTAAGGAGCCATGTCCCTGTTCCTTAAGCCATTCCCCAACACCCACCCCTTTTGGGCCTCCCACTTCTTTTCAACCTCCAATTTTTCTAGCCTCTACTTCTCTCCAGCCTCCCACCCCTTTTTGGCCTCCCACCCCTTTTTGGCCTCCAGTTTTTTCTGGCCTCTACTTCTCTCCAGCCTCCCACCCCTTTTTGACCTCCCACCCCTTTCTGCCTCCCACTAACTTTTGGTCTCCAATTTTTTTCTGTCCTCTATTTACTACCAGCCTCCCACCATTTTCTGGCCTCCCACCCCCTTTTGCCTCCAATTTTTTCTGGCCTCTACTTCTCTCCAGCCTCCCAACATTTTTCGACCTCCCACCCCTTTTCGGCCTCTAATTTTTTCTGGCCTCTACTTCTCTCAGCCTCCCACTCTTTTTTGGCCTCCCACCCCTTTTTGGCCTCTCACCCCATTTCGACCTCCAATTTTTGCTGGCTTCTACTTTTCTCCAGCCTCCCACCCCTTTTTGGCCTCCCATCCCTTTTTGGCCTCCCACTCCTTTTCGGCCTCCAATTTTTGCTAGCCTCTAATTCTCTCCAGCCTCCCACCCCTTTTTGGCCTCCCACCTGCGACGAGTGAAGGAAGCAAGGCACGAATTCAATATGAATAATAAGCAAGCTCCAACTTTATTTGGATACGCGATCCCTTTTATCTCCTTCCACATTAATATGTATATGTATCATCATCTAATTGGTGATATCTAAGAAGCAGCATTATAATATCTCAGCCCCCTCGGCCCCCCTGCGGTTTTCGCATTCCGTTCAAAATCCTCCCTTCTCTGGCCCCTTGCCTTAAAAGTTGTTTACCACTTCGTCAAGGTCGCTCCGTCCTTGTCCTACCCTCTTATGTTCTAACTTATGTCAAGTGAGGCCTAACATATGCTAAGTGCGGCCTAGTCATGCTAAATGTCAGTGGTCAAGTCGTCTAAGGAGCCATGTCCCTGTTCCTTAAGCCATTCCCCAACACCCACCCCTTTTGGGCCTCCCACCTCTTTTCAACCTCCAATTTTTCTAGCCTCTACTTCTCTCCAGCCTCCCACCCTTTTTCGACCTCCAATTTTGGTTGGATACCAAAATGGGGTGGGAGGCCAAAATGTGGTGGGAGGCCAGAAAAAATTGGAGGCCGAATACTGATGCGAGACCAAAATAGGGTGGGAGGCTGGAGTGAAGTAGAGGCCAGAAGAAATTGGAGGCCAAAACAGGGGGGGAGTCCGAAATGTGGTAGGAGGCCAGAGGAAAGTAAAGGCCAGAAAAAGTGGAGGCTGAAATGGGGTGGGAGGCCGGAAGGAAGTGGAGGCCACAAAATAGTGGATGCCAAAACTGGGTGGGAGGATGGAGGGAAGTAGGGATTAGAAAAAAGGAAAGCCATAAAAGGGTGGGAGGCCAGGGGGAAGTAGAGGCTGGATAGTAAATATAGGCCAGATAAAAGTGGAAACCGAAAAGGGGTGTTGGGCCAGAGGGCTATAAAGGGCAGAAGTTTGTGGAGTGCCAAAAGAGGTGGGACACAGAAAAGGGCTGGGTGGGCAACAAAGGGTCGGAAGTTCAAAGAGCACATGAAGGCCTGAATAAAGGAGGGGACCGAAAAGCTGCAGGAGGCCAAAACAGGAGGCTGGAAGGGAAATAGAGGCCAGAAAAATGTGAAAGGCAAAAATGGGTGGTAGGCCAAAAAGAGGTGGGAGGCCAGTGGGAAGTAGAGGCCAGAAAAAAGTGGAGGCCGAAAAGGTGTGGGAGGCTGGAAGCAAATAAGGTTACAAAACAGGGAATGCTGAAAAAGGGTGGGAGGTCAGAGGGAAGTAGAGGCTGGAGGGTAAACATAGGCCAGAAGAAAAAAGTGGAGACCGACAAGGGGTGTGATGGCAGAGGGCAAGTATAGGGCAGAAACTTGTGGAGAGCCAAAAGGGGTGGAAGACGGAAAAGGGCTGGGTGGGCGTCAAAGGGTCGGAAGTTCAAAGAGCACATAAAGGCCTGAATAAAGGAGGGGGGCCGAAAAGGTGCAGGAGGCCGAAACGGGAGGCTGGAAGGGAAATAGAGGCCAGAAAAATGTGAAAGGCAAAAAAGGGGGGGTAGGCCGAAAAGATGTGGGAGGCCGGAGGGAGCTAGAGGCCAGAAAATAGTGGATGCCAAAGTGGGGTGGGAGGCTGAAATATGGTGGGAGGCCAGAAGAAAGTAGAGGCCAGAAAAGTGGAGTCTAAAAAAGGGTGGGAGGCCAAAACAGGGTGGAAGCCAGCGAGACGTAGAGGCCATAAAAAATTGGAGGCCAAATCACTGTGGGAGGCTGAAACAGGGTGGGCGGCCAAAAGGAAGTAGAGGCCAGAAGAAATTGGAGGCCGAAATGCGGTGGGAGGCCGGAGGGAAGTAGAGTCCGGCTAAAAATTGGATGCCAAAATGGGGTGGGAGTCCAAAACATGTTGGGAGGCCAGAGGCATGTAGAGGTCAGAAAAAGTGGAGGCCAAAAAGGGGTGGAACACTGGAGGGAAGAAGAGGCCAGAAACCAGTGGATGCTGAAAAGGAGTGGGAGGCCGAAATGAGGTCAGAGGGCATAGGAAATTAGATGCCAGAAAAAGTGGAGGTCAAATTGGGGTGGGAGGCCAAAACAGGGTGGGAGGCCAGCAAGAAGTAGAGGCCAGAAAAAATTGGTGGCCAAATCATGGTGGGAGGCCGAAACGGGGTGGGAGTCTTGAGAGAAGTAGAGGCCAGAAAAGAGCGGATTCCGAAACAGGGTGGGAGGCCAGAGGAAAGTAGAGGCCAGAAAGAGTAAAGCCTTTCTTTAGGGGTGGGGTGGGAGGCTGGAGGGAAGTAGATGATGTAGGGTAAATACAGGCCAGAAAAAAGTGGAGACCGAAAAGGGGTGTGATGGCAGAGGGCAAGTAAAGGGCAGAAACTTGTGGAGAGCCAAAAGGGGTGGGACACAGAAAAGGGCTGGGTGGGCAACAAAGGGTCGGAAGGTCAAAGAGCACATAAAGGCCTGAATAAAGGAGGGGACCAAAAAGCTGCAGGAGGCCGAAACGGGAGTCTGGAAGGGAAACAGAGGCCAGAAAAATGTGGAAGCCAAAAAAGGGGTGTGTGGCCAAAAAGAGGTGGGAGGCTGGAGGGAAGTAGATGCCAGAAAAAAAAGCGAAGGCCCAAAAGGGATGGGAGGCCAAAACAGGGTGGGAGGCCAGAGGGAAGTAGAGAATGGAGGGTAAATATAGGCCAGAAAAAAGTGGAGACTGAAAATGGGTGTGAGGCTGGAAGGCAAGTAAAGGGCATAAACTTGTGGAGTACCAAAAGGTGTGAGAGACAGAAAAGGGCTGGGTCAGAAGTTCAAAGAGCACATAAAGGAGGGGGGCCGAAAATGTTGCAGGAGGCCAAAATGGAAGGCTGAAAGGGCGATAGAGGCCAGAAAAATGTGGAAGCCAAAAAAGGGGTGGGAGGCCCGAGGGAAGTAGAGGCCAAGAAAAAAGTGGAGGCCAAAAAGGGGTGGGAGGCCAAAAGGAGATGGGAGGCTGGAGGGAGGTAGAGGCCAGAAAAAAGTGGAGGCCAAAACAGGGCGGGAGACCTGGGGGAAGTAGAGGCCGGAAAACACTGAAGGCTGAAAAAGGGTGGGAGGTTGGAGGGCAGTAGAGGCTGGAGGGCAGCTATAGGCCAGAAAAAAGTAGGTGCCGAAAAGGGTGCGAGGTGTGCGGGCATTAGAGTTTGAAAAGGGCTGGGAAGCCAAAAGGGATGAGAAGACGTGGTGGAAGTAGAGAGGGAGAAATCACTAGCAAGGGAAGGAGGAGTCCTGCAGGGACAGGGTGGAAGTAAAACAGCGTCAGGGAGCAAGACAGAGGAAGAGAGATAATGATGAGTGGAGAGAAGAAAGAACAGAGAGAGAGAGAAATCAAATGTGGGGGAAGGAAGGTGGGAAGGAGGGAGAGCAAGAGACGGTCAAGAAGGCAGAGGGCTTGAGGGGATGGGAGAGCGAGAGAGGGAGAAAGGGAGAGGGATCGGGACAAAGAGAGGGAGAAAGGAAAGACCAGGACGGGCTGAAAGGGAAAAGGCCACGGAGCAGGACAGAATGGCACAGGGAGCTGGGCACGGGGTTATACCGGGAAAGAACGCCACAGAGAGCGGTATGGAGCTCTACAGGCAAAATGTTCAGGAGACGATGGAGGAGAGAGAGAAGAGAAAAGGGACAGGGAGCGGGGTGGTAATGGAGAAAGAAACAGCAGCAACTGAGACATGAGGAGAGGGACAGGACCGAGGCAGAGAAGTGGAGAAAGAACGGCAAGCTGGCGATGGGAAACAGGCCAGAGGGATCAGGAAAGAGAGGAGGCAGGACGGAGGCATCTAGAAGACAGGTGAGGGACAGGGAGCCAGAGAGCAGGAGACAACTGCGGAAGGGAGAGGGACACAGAGCAGGGTGCTGACCTAGAACCAACAAGAGCAACAGAGAGAAGGACAGAGAGGTGGCGCGTGAGAAAAGACAGGAACAGAGAACAAGACAGAGAGATGAAGCGATCAATAGTCGAGACAGGGAGCAGCACAAAGGGTCCAAGAGAGGACCTAACCCTAACCCTTACCCGGACCCTATTAGAATTCCCTGCTTGCACCTTCTGGTGTTTTGCTGATCGAGGATGCCAATTAAACTCAGAGACCAGAGTGAAAAGTGTACGCTTATTTTACTGTTAATAATTAAGGATATAACCAAGTAATGCAGAAAATAAGCAATAAGTACAGAATAGTACACTTTATTACTACATAGTTAATTATAGAAAATAAGAACAAGCAAGGTATTGCACCTAATCATTACTACACAGTGGGGAGAACAGTGATTAAGAAAGATCCATCACCACTTGCATACGTCACCAACATCCAGACCCGCAGTCGCCGCGGAGCCCCGGTTGCAGCGAGGTTTTGTAGTACCTTTCCCTGCAAGTGGGAAGTCCTCCACGATGCATCCATCCAGAGGTGAGGCATCCAGAGTCGCAGCAAGTGGGTTGTCCTGGTTTAACCAGGATAGGGTTAAGTTTCCCCAGCAGTGGGGGGGGAGCTCTAGCCGGGTTATTCAGATACCATGCCGAAGTCACATCCTGGCAGGTCACATTTTCCTGGCGTGGGAGCGCGGTGCACTCATGGTTTTGTACATCGTGCTTCTCACTGCTGTATTTGGTAGCTATTTTGCTCTGTTCATTGCTATCACTGTTATTGTTATTGTTGTTGTTTGTTGTGTTGCTATTGCATTGTTGTATTAAACCTTTCCTTATTTCAGTCTTGGGGCTTTGTATTTCACTCCCTTTGTGGGGGAGGGGCAGCGGCCGCGTGGTCTCAGACCCCGGCAGGGGCTAAACCACCACACGGGTCCAGCCTTATATATCAAAAGTCAGATAATCAGAATAACTGGCACCTTTGTTTTGAGCAGAAACATCTGGTTTCATCCTCCTGTTGGATTCCACCCAGAGCCTGGCCAGGGCTTGGGGAGGAGAACCAAGGGAGTTTCTAACAAGGCCGAACACTTGGGTTCTCAGCCTTGAGCAAGGCTGAACAAGGGAAGTTGGATAAACATTCTCACAGCGTTTCATCCTCGCTACTAATTACATTTTGTCTAAGCTGCATCTTTCACTAGTGTGAAGGAAGTTGCTACAAGTACACTTGAACTTGCTAATGTACAGGGACCTGTAAAGTAGCACATTTAGTTTTAACGTTAACCATCACTTGTGTTTTACTAGCTTTTATTTTTCCCGTATTTTACTGCAATGTATGTAATTTAATTTATACTTTTGTATAAATTCATTACCCACTTGTAAGATGTTTTCAAACCTGTAACTCCTTGCCTAGTGAAGATAAGACAGACCTTGGACAGTCTGAAAAACTCCCTGAGTACTCCCTGGGGTGAGGGTGCACACGGGGAGCGGGATGCTCCCACGATGTCGGGTCTGGCCACCCCTCGCTGGCTCCCAGCTTCCCCTCCCCAGCCCTGCCACTTGCTCCAACCCCTTCCTGCACCACCCACCCACCCACCCGGGGCTCCTGGAGGGTCCCTGTGCTCCCATGGACAGTGGCGGGACCCTTGACGGGTCGGGGTGGGCATGGACGCCCGTACCGTGCTGGGACAGCCAGACCATGACGAATGGCAGGTCTCCCCATCTCCCCCCCTGCACCCCTCCCCATGACCCCCAAGTCCTTTCATGGACGAGTGCTGGGGCCAGGGGTCCTCGGGCTGCCCCAGGCCACTCACCCCAGATGGGGTGGGGTTTCTGCTCCCCCAGCGCCTGCAGATCCTCCCCCTGCCCTGCACAGCCTCTGGCAGGTTTTGGGGGTGAAGCGTTGTTTCCACAGGCCCCCATTGCCCACCAGCCCCTGTAATAAATTATACTAAATTGTAGTAAGTTGTAGCAGCCAAAATAATTCACACATCACAATGTTCTTCTTTCTTTCTGCAGGGCAGGGGCTGTTTATTTTCTTTAATATCTCTTTTTCTCACGTTAATACGTACTCATACAACAACACACACTTACACTCTCGTTCAAGCTCTTACTTCATAATAAGCAAATTGGCAACTAGACAGTCATCAACCCTCTCTCCAACAAACAGTTCCATCCACCTTAGCACATCCTGGCAGTTTCTTACCTCTCTTCCAAGGCCTGTTTCTCCTCAAAGCCTTGCTGCTTCTCCGGGCCTGTGCAGAGCAGAGCTGGCACTTCTCTGAGCCAGCGCAGGACCGACCAGCTCTTCGCCAAGCCTGCACAAAACAGAGCTCCTGAGCAGAGCCCTTCACCGAGCTCCCTTGCTGATGTCTATTTGGCTCTTCAGTATCGAATCTCCCACAGCTGTGCAGGGCTGACAGGCCAATGCCGTCTTGCCTCTTAACCATTTACCAATAACACATGATTTGACTCTTAACACACTGAATCTCCCACAGCTGCACAGAGCTGACACTCCCACCAGCCCCCTCGCTGCGCTCCGGCCTGTCGGACCCTGTTGTGGTCCAGATGGAAATGGTGGTGAGAGCCTCTGCCGGGCCCTGCGCCGGGGGTCTGCACTGCCACCAGACCCCCAGCCCTGAAGCTGCTCGTCCTGGGCGAGCCCACCCCCTGATTCCTCTTCTCCACCAGCAGGACAGGGAGAGAATGGGAAGGGGAAAGTGAGAAAACTCACGGGTTGAGATAGAAATAGTTTAATAATTTAAAAGAAAAAAACACCCACCCACCACAAACCACCCTCCACCACCGTGTATGGCAGAGAAAAACCTCATGTGGGGGGAAAACCTGGGGTGGACACGGCAGGGGGGTCTGCGTGTGGGTAGAAACACGTGGCGGGGGACACGGGTGGGGATGACCCGCACCAGGGGGTCCACCCGGGATAACCCACAGCAGATCACTCATTACTTTAATAATGCCATTTACATACGTACACACCCCACCCTGAGGGGTGGCTCTATTAGAACAATAAAGGTGGAACAGCCCCCCCAGCCCCTGTCCCACAGGCTGAGCCAGGACTCTCCAGACACAGGGCTGGCCCTGCTTCAGGGGGTTAGCGGCCAGCAGGCAAACCTGGCCTGGGGGACCCGTCAGCATCAGGAGACGCTGACAACAACACACCTGAAAAACAAAAAACCCAAATCCTATTACAGCATCTTGAAAAAATAACACAGAAGGAAGTTCCATCAGAACAAGGGTCAGGATATCAGTGGAGCTCGGGGAGACTCTGTGTGAACAGGTCAGCTCCACATACAACACACCCTGGCAAGGCCGGAGCGATTTCAACTCCTCAAATCACCAGCAAGGCCGATCGATACGATCCCGAGCACATCCTGCCCATAAAAGCAAACGCTCTTGCTGGCGTCGGAATGTCTCATCCCGTCCGTACAGCAGGGCTGCAGGGAGGGAACCTTGCGAGGCTGCAGGACGAGGTCGTACCGTCATCACAACCTACGGCTGACGGATCCGCCGCGACGCCGCGGCCCTTGTGCTGCTGCTGCTGCTGCTGCTGCACGTCCTGCTTGCTGGGTCAATAAAGTCAGAAGTGAACTTTAACAAGCAAAGTAAAAAATAATTAATAAATGTCAGTAATTCACTTTATACTAAGAAGGTGTGCATAGGCTTATGTAAGTATTTTTATTAAATGCATAAGTACTTGATTTTACGTTAATTTAACTCGCCCAGCTGTGAGCTGATACCATTACACTGTCTATCTCCAAAATACACACGTACAACTCGACGAGGGGGTTTGGCGTGTTCCATAATTAGCAGGGACGTCTGGCCAGCTGCACCGCCAAGAGAGACACTGCTGAACTGCCAAGGAACCGCGCCACTGAAACTGCGACAGAAATGAAGTACTTGAGAGCACCCCAACAACATGTCAGGAAAAAACCCTGTAACCTTCAGTTCCCTCTCTTTTTGAACGCTTAGAACAAACAGCTAACTGCTTCAGTGCACCGAACAAATTATCTGCCATAGCTATTTAGCAGTTACCGTTTAAACAATGTAAGTCAATTTGTAAATGATACCATTTTAGGGTTTTTTTTAAGTTTCATTTATGATAGAAAAATCAGTGAGAAAAGATCCCCCATGAGGTTTTACTTCTGGGAAAAAAAAAATCAAGTCCCCAGTGCTGCGATGCGTAAGGCCACCAAAAAGGCCTGGCAGATTTGCTAATGCTTTTGGGTGCGCTGCAGGGGAACATGTTTTTATGGCATCTCGACTCTTACAACTGAGAACCCAAAGACCAGCGACGCCATCAACTTCTGGAAAATGTGCTGCGCTTGGGTCTTTGGAAGGAATTCTTTTTTTTAAAAAAAAAACAGTGAAAAGTCTTGTTGCTATGACTTCTACTGTCAAGTACATAATCTCTGAATATCCACTCTGATGGAAAGTTCATAAAATGAAACTCTGAATGAGAAACATTTCCACTTTGCAGCTGAAGTTAAAATTACACACTGTAGGGCAGTGGTCCCTGATCCTCAGCTCAGCGCTCAGAGGGCCGGGGGCTGAATCCGATTCCAAAGGCTGCCTGCGCGGCACCTGCAAAATCAACGAGAAAGGCTTCGTGGAGCTGCCCCGTGATTCTCTGCACTGAACCCTGACCCGGCTGACAAGCGCCTCACGTCCTCGGGCCGCTCACCGCCATGCGGCTTTGCCCCTCCGAGCCTGCCTGTGGCACCTACAAAAACCGAAGCAAGAGACACGTGCTGAGATACTGCCTGAACCTGCAGCCTGCCCGCGCCGATTCCCACCTCCTGCCCCGCTACCGTGGCCGCTCACCTGCCCCGCCTCTGACATTTACCGGTCGCCACGTCGAGGCCTGGGTGCCACCTGTAGGACACAGACAACAGGGGACGCTTCGAACTTCACCTGAAAAGGAACCGCGGCTGCAGCCACCCGGGCTCACCTTGCCCAAGCCAGCTCCGGTGCCGATATCCTGCCTCGCACACGGCTTTCCATCTCCCAAACAAACACCAAACCAAACCCTACAGGCCAGCGGTGCAGCCACCGGTCACATCCTCCCTCCACCACGCGCTGGCCCGCTTCTCGCGGCGCTCCGCTCGCTGCCTCCGGCCCTCCGCAGCCGAAAAAAATTTTTAAACAAGTCAGCTGGACGCTGAGTGACAGCTTAACGGTTCCAGAGGCCTTGACTGCACTGAGGAACACGCAGACCCCAGCTGCAGCCTGACGCTAAAAACCACAAAACCAGGACACCCCCCCATGGGCGGGGCCTGTCGCTGGGGCGGTCGTCAGGGGCGGGGCCTCTCGCCCACCCGGGCGGTTGCTAGGGGCGGGCCAGAGACCGAGGGAGGGAGGAGCCGGTTGCTAAGGGCCGGGCGCGCTTCCGGCGGGGCGGCGGTTGACCCGGAAGCGCTGCTGGCGGCGGCCGGTGACCCGGAAGCGCTGCGCGGGGCGGGGCTGCGGCGGATGATGGCGGCGGAGGAGCCTCAGCAGAAGCCGGAGCCTCTCGGCGGCGACGCGGACGGTACCGACGGGCGCCGGCCGGGACCCCCACCGGGGCCGCCCCCCCGGGCCTCCCCCTGCGTCCCGGCACCCCCCGGGTACCCCCGGACAGGGTCCCCCCCCGCGCCCAGGCTCAGTTCCTGCCCATAGGGCCTCCAATACTCCTACAGCCCCCCCCTCCCCCGCAGCACCCCCATGGTTCCCCGGTACCCCGAAAGCCCCCTCATAGCACCCCAGGGCCCCCATGGTCTCCCCCATAACACCCCCATAGCCCCCTCAGCACCCTGATACCCCTGTAGGGCTCCCGGCAGCACCCCAGTGCCTCCTATAGCCCCCCATAGCACCCCAATAGTCTCCTATAGGTCTCCTATAGCACCCTAATACCACTATAGTTTCCCGCTGTGCCCCAATACCGCTCTGTAGGTCCCTATATGTTGGGTGTCCCCCAACACCGCCATAGTCTCCCCCTGGCACCCCAATCCCCCAACTAGAGGCATTTCCCCTGGGTCCTGCCACTCCCCAACCCCCCTCCCAGGATGCATTTTGGGGGTGCCCACCTCACCCCACTCCCCCCAGACCACCATGGGGGGCCCTTATGAAATCGGGGGCCCCCGTGAACCCCAATATCCCCCCTCCAAAGGTGTGAACTGCCTGGCCTATGATGAGGCCATCATGGCACAGCAGGACAGGATCCAGCAAGAGGTGAGAAACACACACACCCCCCAAGAAAACCTCCTTGGGGGGGGTCCCCAAATCGCTCCCCTCCCCCTTACGGGATTCCCCCCAATCCTGACCCCTCCCTCGGGGTGCAGATCGCGGTGCAGAACCCACTGGTGTCGGAGCGGCTGGAGCTGGCGGTGCTTTACAAGGAGTACGCTGAGGATGACCACATCTACCAGCAGAAGATCAAGGTGGGCACCAGCATGGAACTGGGAGCCTTTAGGAGGATGCCAGTGTGGCCCTGGGAGGCTTTATAGGGTCCCAGTTTGGGACTGGGAGCACCTTTAAGGCACCGCTGTGGCACTGGGATCAGCTCTGGGATACCAGTATGGCACTGGGAGCCTTAAAGGGCATCATGTCCCCTGGGGTGTCTCTGTGCCCCCGAGGTGTCCCCATGTCCCCCCCATCTGACCGTGTCCCCCCAGGACCTGCTCCAGAAGTATTCCTACATCCGGAAGACGCGGCCGGACGGGAACTGCTTCTACCGAGCCTTCGGCTTCGCCCACCTGGAGGCTCTGCTGGAGGACGGCCAGGAGCTGCAGCGGTGCGCCGCGGCCGGGACCCCCCGTGCACCCGCCCGAGTCCCCCGGGTCCCCCCTCTGGGTGCCTGGGCCCCCCGGGTGTGCCCCCCCCTGCCCCCTGGGTGCCCCTTGCCCCCTCCCAACCCCTGGATGCCTGAGTCCACCCCCCCCTGCCCCAGACACCTGAGTCCCTCCTGGGATGCCTGGGTGTCCCCCCCAAGCCCCTGGGCCCCCCTTGTCCCTGTCCCTGCCTGGATGCCTGAGTCCCCCTCCAGACGCCCGGGTCCCCCCCCAGGTTCAAGGAGGTCTCCGCCCGCAGCAAGGAGGAGCTGGTGGCACAGGGGTTCACCGAGTTCACCATCGAGGACTTCCACAACACGGTGGGGACACGGGGACGGGACGCGGGGGACGTGGGATGGGGGGGCACGGGACGCAGGGGCATGGGGGGACGTGATCCCGTGACTGCATGTGTGACCCCGCGTGTGACCCCACGATGGCGCGTGTGCCCCGTGACGGCGCAGGTAACCCCACAGGTCCCCTGACACGCGTGTTCCCGGCAGTTCATGGAGCTGATCGAGCGGGTGGAGCGCCGCGTGCCGCTGCCGGAGCTGCTGGCGGCCTTCAACGAGCCCAGCACCTCCGACTACCTGGTGGTCTACCTGCGCCTGCTGACCTCCGGCTGCCTCCAGCGCCACCGCCGCTTCTTCGAGCAGTTCCTGGAGGGCGGCCGCAGCATCAAGGAGTTCTGCCAGCAGGTCGGGGCCTCGCACGGGCCACGCGCCGCCTCCCAGCACCCTCACGCAGCTTTGCGTGGCCCTTGTGTGGCATCGCGCAGCCTCGCACGGGTCTCGCAACACCCTCTGGGGCCCCTGCGTGGCTTCGCGGGGTCCTCGCGGGGTCTCTTGTGTGGCATCTTGCAGCTTTGCACGGATTTGCACGGCCTCAGGCGAGCATCGCACAGGCCTCACATGGGCCTCACGCTGCCTCCCGGCACCCTCACGCAGCTTCACGTGGTCCTTGCGAGGCCTCCTGGCCTTCGCGTGCCGTCTCGCAGCCTTGTGCAAACTTGCACGGCCTCATGCTGCCCGTTGGTCTCGCACAAGCTTTGCACGGGTCTCACCTCGCATCCCAAGGCCCTTGCATGGCATCATGGAGCCTCGCACGGCCTCACGCTGCCTCCCAACACCCTTATGCAGCTTCATGGGGTCCTGTACGGTCTCTTGTGGCCCTTGTGTGGCATCGTACAGCCTTGCACAGCCTCCGATGGCCCTTGCACGGTTGCGCGCACCCTCACGCTGCTGTGGCACGGCTTTGCACGGCTCCTAATGGCATTTGCACAGCCTCACCCAGCCTCCAGTGGCCCTTGCACAGCCCTCTCGTAGGTTTGCACTGCTCTTGCACGGCTTTGCACAGCCTTTTACAGCCTCTGGTTGCCCCTGCACGATGCTCACTCAGCCTTGCACGGCCCTCGCACGCCATTACGCAGCCTCCAGTAGTCCGTGCACGTCTCTCCCACAGCTTTGCACAGCCTCACGCTGCCCTTGCACGGCCTCCGAGTGCCCTTGCATGCCCCCGCTGCCCTCTCGTGCCCTTCGCACACCCCCCTCACCCCCTTTTCCCCTTACAGGAGGTAGAACCCATGTGCAAGGAGAGTGACCACATCCACATCATCGCCCTCGCACGAGCCTTGCACGTCTCCATCCTGGTGGAATACATGGACCGGGGGGAGGGCGGTGCCACCAACCCCCACGTCTTCCCCGAGGGCTCCCAGCCCCGCGTCTGCCTCCTCTACCGCCCTGGCCACTATGACATCCTCTACAAGTGAGCTCCTGCCTTGCACGAGGCCTCGCACGAGGCTGGCGGCACCTCGCACAGGCCCGGCAAAGCTTCCCGAGGTCGTGCTGGGGCTTTGCATGGGGCCTGGGGGTGCCTCGTGCATCCTCACGCAGCCTCGTGTGACCTCACGCTGCCTCGTGCAACCCTTGCACAGGCCTCACACGGACCCTGTGGGCCCTCGTGCAACCCTCGCACGAGCGCTCGTGCGGCCTCGCACGTGCCCTCCCTCCTCCGGCCCCCCCAATAAAGATGCGGCCCCACTCGCTGTGCACGTTTATTTAGGGGGGAGGGTGATGTGGAGAGGACCCAGGTGTTAGGGGTTGAGGTCTCGGGCGGTGGGGGGTGAGAGACGGGGCTGGGGGGCACTTGGGAGGCTCGGAGGAGATGGTTGGGGGGCAGTTGGGGGTCTGAACGGGTAGTTGGGGGTTGGGAAGGACATTGGGGGGCAGTTGAGGACCCAGGGGGCACATGAGACCCCTTTAAAGGGCACTTGGGGTCTGGAGGGGCATTTGGGGCCTCGTCGGGGGCAGTTGGGGGGGAATTGGGGGGTGGGGGAAGCAGTTGAGACCCACTTAGGGGACAATTGAGGGTCTGGGGGGACACCTGGGGGATGTTGGGGCACTGGGACCCCCAGAGGCAGTTGAGGGATGGGGGGGGGGGGGGGGGGGGGCAGCAGCCGGTGGGCCGGGGCCTCATCCTGCCCCAGGAAGCTGCGGAGCGTGACCCACTCCTCCTGCCACGTGCGTGTGCAGCACGTCCTGGGACACCCCCCCCCGACCCACAACTGCCCCCCCCAGGGCCCCAAACTGCCCCTGAGGACCCTGACCCACACCCAGGGGCCCCAAAATTCCCCCTGTTCCCCCCAAACCCCCCATTGTCCCCCTCCACCACTTGCCGAAGGCGCTCACAGGGACCCACAGGGCGGGGGGGGGGTGGAGTGGGACACCTCATGTGAGGGGGTCCCCGTGCAAGGGCCATCCCAGTGCGATGGGTGCCCCCGTTTTCATGCAAGCCCAGTCCTCGTGCAAGGCTGTGCCCGTGCAATGGGGTGTCCCCGTGTGCAGCACATCTGGGGACATGGGGGGCACGAGGGGGGCACAAGGGCCTCCCCCACGCTCCCCGGCCTCCCCCTGCCGGTACCAGCCCCGGTGGGCCCCTCTGTGCACCCCCGTGGTGTCCCGTGTGAGCCCTCGTGCAAGCGCCCGTGCAAGGCGCCATTGACCCTCGTGCGCGCCCCGTGATGCCCCAGGCGAGACCCCGTGCAAGCGCCGTGCGCGTGCCCCCCCCCCCCACCCGGGGTCCCAGACGTCCTGGCGGGGAGGGGGCTCTTAGCCGCGACCTCCCTCCGGATTTACACCGCTCCGGAATCCGCTCCCTCCTCCGCATTTACCCCCCCCGCCCCCCCGGGCGCCTGGGTCCCCCCGCACTCCCGGGTCCCCGCGCACCGGGAGGCGGCGCTCCCCCCCCCCTCCGCCGCCTTCCCACGCCCGCAGCCGCCGCCGCCAGCACCGGGCCCGACCGCGCCGGCCGGTACCGACCCCGGTAAGGGCCCCTCTTCCCCCCCTCGACCCATCCCCACCCCCCGGGACCCCCCGAAACCTCCCCCCCATCCCCCCCTGCATCCCCATCCCCCCCCACCCCCAGTACCCAGTGATGCTCCAGCCCGGGGGAGGGACCCAGGCAGCCGGGTGCTGGGCCCATCCCCCCACCCCGGTACCACCGGAGCGACCACCCCCCCCCCGGGGCGCCCCAAATCCCCCGGACACCCGCCAGAGTCCCCAAAACCGCCCCCCCGCCCGCCCCCCCCCGCCCCGGTACCCAGGGATAGTCCAGTCAAGGGGAGGGGCCCAGGCGACCGGGATGGGGGGAGGGGAAGGGACCCAGGCGTTGGGGGGCCTGACCCCCTCTCCATGAGACCCCCCCTGCCCTCCCCAAGCCCCCCCGGAACCCAAGGATGCTCCAGCCAGGGAGAGGGACTCAGGCGTCCAGGGCGGACCCAGGCAACCGGGAGGGGGGAGGGAAGGGACCCAGACGCCCGAGGGTCTGACCCCCCCCTCCACCATGAAACCCCCCCCCGACTCCTCCAAACCCCCCACCGAACCCCCAAAACCCCTCCAAGCCCCCCAACCCCCCCGGGTACCCAAGGGATGCTCCAGCTGGGGGGAGGGGCCCAGGCGTCCGGGGGGGATCCGGGTGTCTGGGGAAGCGACCCCCCCCCTCCATGAGACCTTCCCGGGGCCTCAGACCCCCCTGACCTCACCAGCCCCCCCGAGCCTCCAAAATCCCCCCGTCCCCCCTCAACACCCAGGGATGCTCCAGCTGGAGGGAGGGACCCAGGCATCTGGGGGGGACCCAGGCGCCCAGGGCTGATGGGGGAGTGTGTTTAATTGGGGGGGGGGCTGAGACTGGGGGGCATCACCCGGATGCCTGTGTCCCCTCCTGGGGGATGGGTCACATGACCCCTCGTGCGAGGCCCTTGTGAAAGGTCGGGGCTGACGCAAGGGCGACCCTGGGGCATGAGGGTCCCAGGGGTGTCCCCTAACAAGCTGCACTAATTAGGGGCGGTTCATTAGTGGTGCTGGTAATTAGCACCCAGGGGAGGGGAGGGCGGAGGCCCGGACGCCTGGGTCCTGTCGGGTGTCACACGAGGGTGGCGCACAAGGGCTCGTGTCACACAAGGGCTCCTCTGGCTCACGACCCCTCCCTCCCCAAAGCGGCCCCCCCGGTGGGGGGGGGGCCATGGAGCACTGGAGCCGGTAGCAGCGGCCTCGCACGAGAACCCGTCGCACGAGGACCCGTCGCACGAGGACTGGGGACGGTTGCAGGCAGGCAGCAGGCAGAGGACCCAGGTAGGGCCCTGCCCCCCGCCCCGTGCTGGGGGAGGGCTCGGGGGGGGGGGCCCTGCCCCATATATGGGGTCTGTAGGGGGATCCTGTGCCCAGATGCCTGGGTGCCCCATGGGGGGGGGGGGGCTTGGGGGGGGTCCCTGCCCTGTAGATAGTGTTGGGGGGGTACCATGCCCATACGCCTGGGTCCCCTGTGACAGAGTGGGGGGGGATGGAGGGTGCTGGGGGGGCCCCTGTCCTATGTATGGGGTCAGTGGGGGTCGTGCAGCACCTGGACAGCTGGGGGGGGCTGGGGAGGGTCCCTGCCCTATACACACTGCCCGTGGGGACGCAGGACCCAGATGCCCGGGTGCCCTGCCCCCCGCCCTTACTCCCTCCCCTTCCCCCTACAGGATCCCCCCTCCCCCCATGGCCCCCCCTCCCCCCCTCCTCCTCCTCCTCCTCCTCCCCCTCCCTCCCCCAACCTGGGCCCTGACAGCCTTCACCCTGGCTGCCCTCCGGGGGGGGAGCACCCCCCCTTTCCCCTCCCCCCTCCTGACCATCCTCACTGCCATCACCGTCGTCACTGTCACCGTCGCCGCCTGTCCTGCCGTCTGCCGCTGCGCCGGTGGCCACGTCTACTGCAATGACCGGGGGCTGACGGCTGTTCCCGAGGGTCTCCCCGCCGGCGCTACCACCCTCTTCCTCCAAAACAACCGGATCGGCGACGCCGGCATCCCGGCGCGTTTGGGCCATTTATCGGCGTTGAAGGTTTTGTATCTCTACGCCAACGCCTTGGAGCAACTGCCGGCGTATTTGCCGCCGGCGCTGCGGGAGCTGCACCTCCAGGAGAACAACGTCCGCGGGCTGTGCCGGCGGGCGCTGGCGCGGGCGCCGCTGCTGGAGCGCCTGCACCTGGACGACAACTCGGTCTCGGCCGCCGGCATTGAAGAAGACGCCTTCGCCGAAAATCGCCGCTTACGGTTGCTGTTTTTGTCCCGGAATCACCTCAGCAGCGTCCCGCCGGGACTCCCGCCGGCGCTGGAGGAGCTGCGGCTGGACGACAACCGGATTCACACCATCCCCCTCCGCGCCTTCGAGGGTCTGCCGGCGCTGCGGCGCTTGGTGCTGGACGGGAACCTGTTGGCCAACCAGCGGATGGCGGACGACACCTTCAGCCGCTTGGTCAACCTCAGCGAGCTCTCTCTGGGGCGAAACGCGTTGGCCGCGCCGCCGGCCAACCTCCCCCGCGCTCGCCTTCGCCGCCTGTCCCTGGCCGCCAACGCCATCAGCCACGTCCCCGCCGGCGCCCTGGCGCGGATGCGGTCGCTGGAGCGGCTGGATTTGTCGGACAACAACCTGACGACGCTGCCGCGGGGGCTCTTCGACGACCTGGGCAGCCTGAGCCACCTGGGGCTGCGGAACAACCCCTGGTTCTGCGGCTGCAACTTGGCCTGGCTGCGGGACTGGCTGCGCCGACGGGCGCCGCGGGGGCTGGAGGTCAAGGGGCTGCTGTGCCAGGCGCCGGCGCGGTTACGGGGGCTGGCGGTGGGGGACTTGAGGGGGGAGATGGATGCCTGTGACCCCCCTGCCGCGCCGGGCGGCGTGGCGGCGTCACCAGGGGCCGTGGCGGCATCGCCCGGAGTCATGGCGGCGGCGCCAGGCACTGCTGCCGTGGTGCCGGGGGTCCCGGTGTCAACAGGTGGTCTATGGGTCCAAGCGGCGCCCGGGGGGTCTCTGAGGGTCCGGTGGCCCCCGGCCCCCCCTGGCGCATCCTTACGGTTGAGTTGGTTACGGCCGGGGGGGGGGGCGGTGACGGAGACCTTGGTGCGGGGGGAGCGGGGGGAGTACGTGGTGACGGCGTTACAGCCGCGTGCCGCTTACCGCGTCTGTCTGTCTGCCCTCGACCCCCCCGGCATCGCCACCCCCCCGCTTTGCGCCCAGGCTCGCGCCGGCGGCGAGACCCTCCCCGTGTCACCGGGACCCCCCACGCCAAGGGATGCCCCCCCCATGCTACCCCCAGCAGCGGCAGCGGGGGGGGCAGCAGCGGCGGCGGCCGGAGTGGTCTTGGGGGTCTTGGGGGGATGGTGGAGGAGGAGGAGGAGGGGAGGTGGGGGGGCTCCCCCCCCGCCCCCCAAAATTGGGGGAGGGGGGCTACCCCTAAGACCCCTGCGGCCCCCCGAAGAGGGCGGCATCCGCACTGTCTTCCCCCCCCCGCCACCGCCGCCCCCTCCCCCTCCGCTGCCCCCCCTCAGCGCTCGGGGGTACCGGGGGGGGCGGGTGCCCCACGGCAGCGGTGGGGGAATGGGGTCCTGATGACGGGGGGTCCCTTCTTCCTGGGAGCCCCCCCCATGTGGGGGACCCCCCCTGGGGATACGGCGGGGGACCCCCCTGTTCTGAGGACATTTGGGGGGATCACCCTGGGGTTTTGGGGAGGAGGGGTTCCCCTGCCCTTCCCCCCCTTCCCTTTTTGGGGCATTTTGGCTTTTTTTAAGGTGTTTTTTCGGCGCCGCTGCTTTTTGAGGGGAGAAAAGGCAGATTTGGGGCAGGAGTGGTTTTAGGGGAGAGGACGCAGATGTCTGGGACCCCCACGACCCCCATGACCTCCAAGAGGACCCAGGCATCCGGGACCCCAGCGAGGACCCCGCCGTCGGGGACCCCCGGAGCAGACCCAGGCCTGGACAAGAGACTGGGGGGGCCATGGGGGGTGTGCGGGGGGGACCCAGGTGTCAGGGGGGGGGACGACCCAGGCATCTGCCCTCCCCCCACCCCGCTGCGGCTTCGGGGCGGGTCTGTGCGTATCAAAGTGCCCCCCCTCCCCCTCGTGAGGTGCCTTCACCCCTCCCCCTGCCCCCAGCCGTTGGAATTGGGGGAAAAGGACCAAAATCAGGAAAAATCAACCCAGAAGGGCCGAGGGGCGCCCTCCACCCCCACCCCCCCAATAAACCCAGCGGCTCCTTTTCCCACCGGCGCCTCTTTCCCGGACACCTGGGTCCCCCCGGCAGCGAGCGGGGGGTGGAGGGGTGTGCGCCCCGTGGGACCGGGCGGTGTGACACGGGGGGGCGCACGGGGACACATGGGGCTCGGGGGGGGCCTGCTGGGGAAGAGGGGGGATCACGGTGCGGGGGGCCTTGCACGAGGGTTTGTACGGGGACGTGCAGGAGGGCTCGGGTGGGGGGAGGGTCCTACAGGGGTGACGGGGAGGTCATGGGGGGTCACGCTGGGGTCACGTCAAGGTCACATAAGTCTGTGTGTGTCCTAAGGGACTCAGTTGTCTGGCCCCTCCCGCAGCACACACTCGGGGGAGTGGAGGGGGAGCGATCCGAGCCCCCTGCCCCCCCCCCGACCCCCTCCCGAAGGTCTCAGGGTCCCTGTGCAAGCTCCGCCCCCTGGTGCAAGCTCCGCCCCTCGCCCCCCGGGGGACACGTGTGGCAGCGAGGCCTCCGGGCCGACAGGGGGCGCACTCTCTTCTGCACTCCGCCCCCCCCCGCTGTGATTGGCACCACTCGCAGCCAATGGGAGAGGTGGAAAATTCCAGAAGGGAGACAGAGCTCCCGCCAATGAGCGGCCAGCGCCGGCCGTCGCGGCCAATGGGCGCGCAGAGGCGGGCGCTGCCGGCGGCTTCCGGCGGGGAGGCGGGGCTGGAGGGAGGCTGGGACCGCTTTCCCCGGCGGCCAATGGGAAGGCGGGATCGCAGCCCGCGACCAATGGACGTGCCCGCGGGGGCGGGCGGGCGGGACCGGCGGCCAATGAGGCGCGGGCGGGCGGGGCGCGAGGCTTCTAGCAGCTTCCAGAAGGCGGCGCGTTAGCGGCGGGAGCGGAGCGGAGCAGGGCCGGGCTGGGCCGCCATGGAGGAGGTGGGCGGGGGCCGGCGGGTCCTGGGGGTCCCGGAGGGGTCTGGGGGGGCTCCGAGAGGACTGTGGGCTCCCCTTTGGGGGCTTGCGGACCAGGGGAGGGGCCGGGGGAGGCGGCGGGGAGGCCCTGAGGGGGGTTGCGGTCCCGGAGCAGAGCTGGGGGGGCCCTGAGAGGGGATCGCGGGAGTCCCTGAGGGGATCTGGGTGATTTCGAGGGGCCTGGGGGTCTCTGAGGGGTCGCGGGGGCTGGAGGTCCTGCAGGGAGGTGGAGAGCCGGGTCCAGGGGGGCCCCTGTGGTGTCTCGGAGAGTCCTGAGGGGGTTTGGGGTGACGGAGCGGGGCTGGAGGGGCTCTGAGGGGATGGGGGGGGAGGGTCTGGCGGGTCTGGGGGCCCTTCAGGGGTTGGGGGAGCCTTGAGGGGCCCGAGGGGAGGTGGAGCCCCCGGCGGGGGGGGTCTGAGGGGGTTTGGGGTCCTGGAGCAGGGCGGGGGGGGGCCTTGAGGGGGTTGGGGCTCCCTGGGGCCCCACTTCATCTTCCTCACGTTCTCCTTTTCACGCCCCCCTTTTTCCTTCTCTGGCCTGTTCTCTTTTTCATCCCACCATGTGCCCCCCACCCTCCTCTTACTTGCACCTTCATCCCTCTTGTGCTGCTTCACTTTACTGCCGCCGTACTCCTCCTTGTGCCTCTTTCCCTATTTGCGGTCCCTTGCTCTCCTCATGCCTCACATCTTCCTCGCACCCTCCTTATTGCCCTGACCTCTAATGCTCGTGCTCCTCCTCGTGGCCCCCCACCTTTCTCATGCTTCTCCTCTTCATCAAACTTTACTGTTTCTCATGCTCCTTCATGTTTCCCACCTGTTTCTCCTCCTACACCTTCTTCTTACTTGCATCTTCCTCTTTGTGCTCCCCTGCCTTCTTCTCCTCTTCATTGCACCTTCCTCCTCCTCGTGGCCCTTCATCTTCCTCCCACTTTTCTCCCCTCCTTTTCCTTGTGTTCACTCCTCTTTTTTGCCCTTTACTCACTCCCTCTTGTGTTCCCAACCCCTCCTTTCTTCATGCCCCTCCTCTTCCTCACACCCCTTCCTTGAGCTTCCCATTCCTCACACTTTTCTTTTCCTTGCACCCCTTCTCTTTTTCCTTCCTCCTCTCTCTTCCTCGTGCCTTTCTCCTTGTGCCCCTCCGCCTTCCTCGTGGCCCTTCCTCTCTCGCATCTTCCTTCTTCTCGTGCCCCTCCTCTTCTTCACACCTTCCTCCTCCTCATGGCCCTGCATCTTCCTTCTGCCTTTCTCCCCTGCCCTTCCTCACCCCCCCTCTCCTCCTCCTCACCCCCTGTGCAGGCGCAGGAGCTGAAGGAGCGGGGGAACCGGGCGCTGGCGGCGGGGGACGTGGGGGGGGCCCTGCGCCATTACACGGCCGCCATCGCCCTGGACGGCCACAACCACGTTCTCTTCAGCAACCGCTCGGCCGCCTACGCCCGTCAGGGCGACTACGCCCGCGCCCTGGCCGACGCCTGCCGCACCCTCGAGTTGCGCCCGGACTGGGCCAAGGTGGGTGGGGGGAGCCCCCGGGGTGCCCCCGGCTGCGGCAGCCCCGGGGCGCTCACCTTGCGTCCCCCCGCCCCAGGGATACTCGCGCAAGGCGGCGGCGCTGGAGTTCCTGCATCGCTTCGAGGAGGCCAAGGCGGCGTACGAGGAGGGGCTGAAGCATGAACCAGGCAACGCGCAGCTGAAGGAGGGGCTGAGGGGGGTGGAGGCGCGGCTGGCAGGTACGGGGGGGATTTGGGGGGCTAGGAGGGCAGGGCGCGGGTTGGGCCTGGGAAAGGGGGTGCCGAAGAGGGTGGAGAGGCTGCAGAGGGTGGAGGCATGGCTGGTGCGCATGGGGCAGCCCGGGAGGGATTTGGGGGGTTCTGGGGCCAGGGAGAGGGTGCTGGGGGGGCGGAGGCACGGTTGATAGGTGCGGGAGCTGACTGGGGGGAACAGGGTGCTGAGGGGGTTTGCAGCTGGGAAATGGGGTGCTGAAGGAGATGGAGGGGCTGCAGAGGGTGGAGGCATGGCTGGTGGGGCTGCTTGGGGGGCCCTGAGAGGTTTTAGGGGGCTCTCGGGGGGTTTGGAGTCCTGGGAGGGGGTGCAGAGAGGTTTAGGGGTGCCAGAGTGGGGCGGGGGGTTTCCTGGTGAGCAGTTTTGGGGTTCCTGAGAGGGACTGGGGTCCCCAAGGGGGGTACAAGGGGGTTTGGGGAGGTTCCTGACACCCCTCCTTGCCCCCCACCCAGAGCGGAAGCTGCTGAACCCCTTCAGTGTGCCGGACCTGTACGGGCGGCTGGAGGGGGACCCCCGAACCCAGGCGCTGCTGGGGGACCCCGAGTACCGGCGGCTGCTGGAGCAGCTGCGCAGCAACCCGTCACAGCTGGGCACGTCAGTGAGGGGGGACAGGGGCAGATTTGGGGGGGGCTGGGGTGCTGGGAGGCATTGGGACAGGGATGGGGGGCTTTAGGGCTGATTTTGGGGTGCTGGCAGGGCTATAGGGCAGGTTTGGGGGCTCGGGGGGGGATTCAGGGCAGTTGGTGGGTCGCTACCCCAACTGTGTGCTGGGATGGCTTACGGCTGGTTTTGGGGTGCCGGGGGGTGTTGGGGCAATCTGGGGGCACCAAGTCCTCCCGGGGGGGGGGGGAGGTGTACAGATTTTGGGGTGCAGCCCCCCCAAACACCCCCTCTTCCCCTCCCCAGGAAGCTGCAGGACCCCCGGGTGATGACGACCCTGAGCGTGCTGCTGGGGGTGGACCTGAGTGGGGCTGAGGAAGAGGAGGAGGCCCCTTCCCCACCTCCCCCGCCCCCTCCCCAGCCCCCTGCCCAGCCCCCTCCGCCCCAGGAGCTCCCCGAAAACAAGAAGGAGGTGAGAGGGGTTCCCCAAAACCCGGGGGGGTGGGTCTGAGGAGGCACTTTGGGGTGACTGGTCCCCCCAAACCGTGAGCGCAGTGGAAGAAGCCAGGCAACGCTGCGTACAAGGGAAAGGAGTTATCGGGGGGTGCAGGGAAGGTTTTGGGCTGCATGGGGGGGTTTTGGGGTGACCCGTCCCCCCCGACCCTAGGCGCAGCAGGAGAAGGAGCTGGGCAACGCTGCCTACAAGCGGAAGGAGTTCACCACCGCCCTGGCTCACTACACCCGCGCTGAGGAGCTGGACCCCACCAACATGACCTATGTCACCAACCAAGCAGGTGGGTGACCCCCAAAACCCCCTGAGCCCCCCAGAATCCCCCAAACCCCCCAAAATCTGACTGAACCGCCTTTTCTCTTCCTCCTACAGCTGTCTACTTTGAGACAGGCGACTACAACCGCTGCCGAGAGCTGTGTGAAAAAGCCATCGAGGTGGGGCGGGAGAACCGGGAGGACTACAGGCAGATTGCGAAGTGAGTACAGCAAGATTGGGGGGCTGAAGAGAGAGCGACCCCCCAGCCCCCCCAAAACTCCCCCATACTCCAAAAATCCTCTCCCAGGGCGTACGCTCGCATCGGGAACTCGTACCTGCGGGAGGAGCGGTACAAAGACGCCGTGAACTTCTACAATAAGTCATTAGCTGAGCATCGCACCCCCGACGTGCTCAAGAAGTGTCAGCAGGTGATTTGGGGGGATCTTAGGGGGTCAGAAAAGGGGGTGCAGTGCCCCCGGGCCCCCCCCCCCCAAGCCCTCATTTTGGTGCAACAGGCAGAGAAGATCTTAAAGGAGCAGGAGCGGTTGGCGTACATCGACCCCAACCTGGCACTGGAGGAGAAGAATAAAGGCAACGAGTGTTTTCAGAGAGGTAAAGGGGGGCCTTGGGGGGGTAGAAGGGGCGCCCCGAATCCTTGGTGACCCCCCCCTGCTGTTGTGGCCCCCCAGGGGATTACCCCCAGGCTATGAAGCACTACAGCGAGGCCATTCGCCGCAACCCCCACGAGGCTCGGCTCTACAGCAACCGCGCCGCCTGCTACACCAAGCTGCTGGAGTTCCCTCTGGCCCTCAAGGTCTGGGGGGTCCTGGGGGGCTGGTTCGGGGGGTGCAGGGCTCGGGGCGGGCAGGGGGGCGATGTGGGGGTTTTGGGGCACCTCTGATCCCTCACTTTCCCCTCCAGGACTGCGAGGAGTGCATCCGCCTGGAGCCCTCCTTCAGTGAGTGAGGGGGGGGGGCTGCCCCCGGGGGGGCTGCTTTTGGGGTGCCCCCTGCTCCCCTGCCTGTCCCCCGTCCCCCCCCCTGCCCTGCCTGTCCCTCCTGCCCGTCCCTCTGCCCGCAGTCAAGGGCTACACCCGGAAGGCGGCGGCGCTGGAGGCCATGAAGGACTACAGCAAAGCCATGGACGTCTACCAGCGCGCCCTTGACCTCGACGCCGGCTGTAAGGTGAGGGCGAGGCCCCGCTGCCCCCCGCCCCGCCGCCGCCGCCCCCCCTGACCCATCGCTGCCCCCCAGGAGGCGGCCGAGGGCTACCAGCGGTGCCTGCTGGCGCAGTACAACAGGCAGGACACCCCCGAGGAGGTGAAGCGCCGCGCCATGGCCGACCCCGAGGTGCAGCAGATCATGAGCGACCCCGCCATGCGCCTCATCCTCGAGCAGATGCAGAAGGACCCCCAGGCCCTCAGCGAGTGAGTGTCCCCGGGGCGCCGCCACCTGCCGCCGCTCGCCGCCTCTGTGGGAGGGTGTCCGGAGCCCTCCTGGGGCTGGCAGGGGCTCCTCGGGTGTCACTGGGTGTCCCCAGGATCTTGCCCAGTGTCCCCGAGGTGTTGTGGGGTGTTAACAGCCCCCCTGCGGCATTCACTGAGTCTTCACAGGGACACCCAGAGCCCTCGTGGAGATGGAGGGTCCCCAGGGTGTCACCAGGTGTTCCCAAGGTGTTGTGGGGTGTTACCAGCCCCCCCCCCCACCCTCGGCGCTCGCTCAGTCTTCAAAGGAGGCCCAGAGCCCTGTGACCTGCCAGGGGCTGTCACGGGGTGTCCCCAACATGTCACAGGCAGTCGGATGGCGTCCCTGATGTGATGGGGTGTCACAGAGTGTCCCTGACCAGACAGGGAGGGCTTCTGGTGCCCTGTGACGTGTGT
The DNA here is from genome assembly GCF_047716275.1 of Strix uralensis. NCBI lineage: Eukaryota > Metazoa > Chordata > Aves > Strigiformes > Strigidae > Strix > Strix uralensis. The sequence goes on from NW_027436831.1 coordinate 82,433, forward strand.
GTGTGTTCTGACGTGTCACAGGGTGTCCCCCAACACAGTGTGAGGGGCCACAGGAGGTCCCCAACACTTCAGGGGTGTCACAGAAGGTCCCCATGTGTTGGGGGGTGTCCCCAGTACATCACGGGGTGTCCCCGGGGGTATCCCAGGCCACCCCTCAGCCCCCCACTGCCAAAGGGGCGGTTCCTCTGTGTGTCCCCTGACCCCCGTGTCCCCCCAGGCACCTGAAGAACCCCGTCATCGCCCAGAAGATCCAGAAGCTGATGGACGTGGGGCTGATCGCCATCCGGTGACGTCACCCCCCCGTCCCACCCCCCGGGGACCCCCCGACCCCCTGGGGACACGGGTGTGGGGGGTCCCGGGGGGGTTGGGGGGTGCTGCCCCTCCCACCCCCCCATCTTGTGTCGGTTGTGGGGCGCCGCGACCCCCAATAAAGAGCGGAGCAGTTGCCAGGCCCAGCCTCTCTGGGGAGGGGGGGAGAGGGGGGGCCTGAACGCCTGGGTCCCCTGCGGGGGTCCGTGAGGGCAGTTATGGGGGCACAGACGCTGGGCGTGGGAAAGGGGGGGGTCTGGACCCCTGGGTCCCTTCTGGGGGGGAGGATGTGGGGAGGGGCCAAACACCTGTGTCCCCTGTGAGGACGGTTATGGGGGCCCAAAGGCCTGGGTACCCCTCAGGGCGGGGGGAAGGGGGGGCCCAAGGGCGGGGTCACCCCTGGGGGGCTTGTGGGGGAAGGGCGGTTACTTGGGGGGCGTCCGGACACCCGGGCCCCTTCTCTGGGGGGAGCAGCTGAGGCTGGGAGCAGGGCCTGGGGTGGGGGGCTCATGGTGGGGAGGGGTCTCCCCCCACATCGGGGGCCCAGCCCCCGGCCGCCATCGCCACCCGTGGGTGCCCCGGCTCAGCGCGCCCGGGCCCGCGGCTCCTCCCCCCTCGACTTCCTCTGTGGTGGCGGCAGCGGGGGTTGGGGTGAGCCCGGGGCTGGGGGGCCCCTTCCCGCGGGCGGGGCGGGGCGGGCAGAAGCCGGCGGGCGATGGCGGGGCTGAAGACGGCGAGCGGGGAGGCCATCGACGGCTCCTTCGAGCTGCAGGTGGAGGTGGAGGAGGGCGACGCCGCGGGGCAGCCGGGCCCCCCCGCAGCCCCCCGCGCCCTCGCCCTGCGCGTCACCGGGGACCTGCACGTCGGCGGCCTCATGCTGCTCATCGTGGAGAGCGTCGGTGAGCGGCGGCGCGGGGCAGCGGGGACCCCATCTCGGCCCCGGGGGGGAGGACCGGGGCGTCGGGGACCCCATTTCTAGGCCCTGTGGGGCGTTGGGGCCCCCCATCTCTGGGCCCCTGGGGAAGGACCCAGCTGCCAGGGCCCCCCATTTCTAGGCCCTATGTGGGAGGACCTGGATGTCGGCGCCCCCCATCTCTAGGCCCAGCGGGGAGGATCCGGGCGTCAGGGACCCCATTTCTAGGCCCTGTGGGGCGTTGGGCCCCCCCATCTCTGGGCCCCTGGGGAAGGACCCGGGTGTCTGGGCCCCCCCGTGGGCATCACGCGGTGCTGAGTGGCATCGGGCGGTGTCAGGATCCGGCCTTGGGGGGGGTGGTTAGCCCTTATCGGGGGGTCCTGGGAGTCCCTCCGCTTCCGTGTCCTCCCCCTCGGTGTCACACCCCCCCCGTGTCACCCCACTGTCACCCCCTGGCCGGGGCGATAAGGGAGCCGCAGGATATAAATAGCGCCGGGGCCGCGGCCTGGACGCCTGGGCCCCCCCTGTGCCTGCCCCCCGTGCCCCCCCCGCTCCCCCCGACTGTGGTTTGGGGGTACGGTGAGACCCCCCCGTGCACCCCATAACCTCTCCTTAGCACCGTGTGCCCCCCATAGCTCCCACCAACGCTGCTCTAGCACGCCGTAGCCCCCCCAGACACCCCCATCCCTACTCCAGCACCTCACAGCCCCCATAACCCCCGGTGCCCCCCAGGGGTGCAGCGGGACTGGTCGGACCACGCGCTGTGGTGGGCGCAGCGGCGGCAGTGGCTGCTGCGCCCCGGGCGCACCCTGGACGCGCTGGGGGTGGGGGGGGACGCCCGGCTCCGCTTCGCCCCCCAACACCGACCCCTGCGCCTGCGTCTGCCGAACCGCCGCCGCCTGCGCCTGCGGCTCTCCTTCGCCCAGCCCCTGGCCCACGGCGTCGCCCAGGCCTGCCGCCTGCTCGGTGGGCACGGGGGGGCTGCGGGGGGGGCACTGGGGGGCCCAGAGGAGGGGGTTGGGGCGACGGAGGGGGCACTGGGGGGGGCATTGGAAGGGTCTGGGGGCTGTCGGGGGGTCTCAGTGGGGCACTGGGGGGTTTTGAGGCCCAGAGGAGGGGGCTGGAGGGGGGCGGGCGTGGGGGCGGGGGGGCGTTGGAAGGGTCGTGGGGGGTTATTGAGGGTCTGGAGGAGGTTGGGGGCCCCTGGAGGGGCTGGGGGGGGGGGGGGGGGGGGGCCATGGGGGGTCCCGGTGTGACCCGGGGATGTCGCAGGGATCCGTCACCCCGAGGAGCTGTCGCTGCTGCGACCGCCCGAGGAGGAGGAGGAGGGTGGGGAGGGGAGGAAGGGCAGAGCTGCCCCCCCACCCCCTGACTTCGATCTCAGCCACCTCCTGCTGCCCGCTGGTGAGTGTGCAAGGGGGGGCGAGTGTGCAAGGGGCCGGCTGGACACGCCCCCCCCTCGTGTGAGCCCCCATCCCCTCGTGTAAGCCCGCTTTGTGCACCCCCCCCGTGCACACCCTTGTGCAAAGCGCCGCCCCCGTGTGAGCCCCCGTGCAACCCCCGTGCAAACCCCTCCCCGACCCGCGTGCAAATCCCATGCACCTGCCTGTGCTGCCCCGCCCCCCCTCGTGCAACCCTGGTGCAAGCCCCGTGCCCCTCCCCCCGCAGGCGAGGAGGGGCCGCGGACGGAGCCCCTCCCCCACCTGCCCCCCGGCTGCTACCGGATGCTGGCGGCCCCTCGGGGGGGGCTGGGCCCCGTCGCCCCCCCCCGGCCCCCCCGCGGGAACCCCCTGCTGCGCCGCACGCGCCTGCACGCGCGGTACGGAGAGGGGGGGAGGGAGGGGAGGGGGCGAGGGGGCGGGGCGGGGGGCGGGGCCGGGGCAGCGCGGGGCAGTCGGTCGCTCCCCCCGGCAGGTGGCTGCAGTCCTCGCGCTCGCTGATGGAGCAGGACGTGGCCGACGACGAGGAGCTGCTGCTGCGCTTCAAGTACCACTGCGTGCTCGACCTGGACCCCGAGGTACCCCCAAACCCCCCACCCCACACCGCCGATTCCTCGACCAGGACCAGGAGATCCCTCCTGAGCCCCCAGCCCCCTCTCCCTGCACCCCCAAATACCCTCAGGACCCCCAGGTCTGCTCCTGGGTCCTTCCTCTTCCTCCTTAACTATCCCCCTGGGACCCCCAGGTACCCCCCAAACGCCCTCATGTACCCCTTCAACCCCTCCTCAGCACGTCCTACCATGTCCCAGTGTCCCCCATGGCCCCTCTATGACCCCCCCATGTCCCCCCCCATGCCCCCCCATGTCCCCCGTCTCCCCGCAGCGGGACGAGCTGCGCCTGGCCCTGCTCTACGAGCAGGCGCGCTGGGCTCTGCTGACCGAGGAGATCGACTGCACTGAGGAGGAGATGATGCTCTTCGCCGCCCTGCAGGTACCCCAGAACAGCCCCAGACCTCCCAACGCCCCCACAACCCCCCCTGGGATCCCACAGGTCCCCCCAGACCCCCCCCAGACCCCTGCAATACTCTTGGATCCCCCACAAACACCCCTGGATCCCCCAAAACCTTCACATGCCCTCTCTGGACCCTCCCTGGATGCCCCCTGGACCCCCACAAACACCTACATACCCCCCAAACCACCCCCAGACCTCCCTGGACCCCAAAACACCCCCAGTGCCCCCAAATACTCTCTCTGCGACCCTGAAGTAACCCCCCACACCCCTGAGGGCCCCCCATTGCCCCCCTCGGGACTCCCACAGCCCCCCCGGCTGTGGGACCCCCCCGACTCCTTTCTCCTTTCTACCCCCCCCCAGTACCACATCGACGAGGTGGGGGGCAGTGGGGAGCCAGGTGGTGCTGGGGGGGGCAACGACCTGGATGACCTGGACACTGCCCTCAGCAACCTGGAGGTGAAACTGGGGGGCGACGCTGAGCCCCCTGGCCCACTGGTGAGACTGGGAGGGACTGGGGGGACTCTGGCAACACTGGGGGAGACTGGGAGGGACTGGGGGGGCTCTTCTGGTCCTACTGGTGAGACTGTGAGGGGCTAGGAGTCACTGGGGGGGACCATGGGGACACTGGCCTCGCTGGGAGGCACTGGAAGGTACTGGAGCAGCACTGGGGGGACTCCCTGCCGCCACTGGGAGATACTGGGGTGTACTGGGAATCACTGGAACTGGGCGTCCCCAGGAGGAGCTCACCACCATCCCCGAGCTGGCAGAGGAGCTGGAGATCTACAGGTACCCCCCGACGCCTGGGTCCCCCCCACATGCCTGGGTCCGTGGGTGATGGGGGACCCAGATGCCGGGGTCCCCAGGGGTCTGTGGGGGTGGGGCCCAGACGTCCGTGTGTCCCCCCCCAGGCCCCGCAAGCTGACCCTGCGGGGGTTCCGCCCCACCTGGGCCGTGCTGAAGGAGATGTCGCTCTCATATGGCCGCAGCCCCCCGGCCCCGGGGGAGCCCCTGCAGCAGCTCAACCTCAGGGGTGAGACCCCCAAACCCCCCAGGGACCCCCTGGGACCCTCCAAACACTCTGAGACCCCCGGAACCTCAAAATCCCCCTGAGACCCCCCCAAACCCCTCCTGGGACCCCTGAAATCCCTCCAGTGTCCCCCCCCCATCTCCACAGGGTCTCAACTGGGGGGGGATGTCATGGATGCTGGGCTCCCCCTGAACCCCTGGGTCCCCCCCAGGCTGTGAGGTGACCCCCGACGTGGACGTGGGGGCACAGAAGTTTTGCATCAAACTGCTGGTGGCGGCGCCGGAGGGGATGAGCGAGATCCACCTGCGCTGCCGTGACGTGAGCAGGGCGCCCGTGGGCCGGGGAGTGGCTGTGGGGCTGAGGGCTGCGGGGGGACTTCAGGGGCCATAGGGGTGCCCCACTGGGTAATGGGGTGCTGGGGAGGGGGTGGGGGTCCCGGGACAGGGGAGTCCAAGGGGGGTTCGGGCGTTCCCAGGGGCCTGACCCCCCCTGCCAGGGCCACCAGTACGGAGTGGTGGGATGCTGGGGCTGGGGGGGAAATGTCCTGGGGGTTGGGGGTCCTGGAGGGATTTGGGGGGTCCCATGAGGGTTGGAGGGTCCCGGGGGGTTTGGGGGTTCCGAGAGGCCTGACTCCCCCCCGTACCCCCCAGGCCCCCCAGTACGCACGCTGGGTGGCCGGGTGCCGCCTGGCCTCCCGCGGGCGCTCGCTGGCGGACGCCTCCTTCGAGGCAGAGGCGCGGGGGGTGCTGGGGGTCCTGGGGCTGCAGCCGGGGGGGGGCCCCTCGCTGCCTCCCACCGCCCCTGGGGCCCCCCAGCGCCCACCCCCGGACCCCCGGGTGCTCCTGGCCCCCCGCTTCCAGCGCAAGGTCAAGGCCAAACAGGTAACAGGCCCCTCCCCGACCCATGGCCACCCCTTTAGCCCCATAGCAATCCCCTGCCCCATAGCTCCTTCCCCACCCCATCTTCTTCCCCCCAGCTGCTCCCATAGGGACCCCCCTACCTCTGCCCCCCCATTCTGCCCCCCAAGCCCTGCCCCCCATTCTGCCCCCCTAAAGTTCTGCCCCCCAAGCCCTGCCCCCACTCTGCCCCACACTCGCCCCCAGCTGGTGCCCCGCATCCTGGAGGTCCTCCACCGCGTTGGGGCGCTGTCGCCGGCCCAGGCCCGGCTCCGCTTCGTGGACGCCTGGAGGGCGCTGCCTGGCTTCGGCCTGGCCTACTTCCTCGTGCGGTACTGGGGGGACTGGGCACCATAGGGAGGGGATGGGGTGTTACTGGGCGGCACGGGGAATGGGTTGGGAAGCGCTGGGAGAGATTGGGAGGGACTAGGAAGCACTGGGAAGGACTAGGAAGTACTGGGAGTGAACTGGGAGTAGACTGGGAGGGACTCACTGGCACTGGGCAGCATAGGGAGGGGATGGGGTGTTACTGGTAGGCGCTGGGAATGGGCACTGCGAGGGAGCGGATGGGGGTTACTGGGCAGCACTGGGAGAGGCCTCGGGGCGGGGAGCGGGGCTGAGCCCCAGGCGTCCGGCGCAGGTTCAAGGGCGGCCGCCGGGACGAGGTGTTGGGCGTCGGCCCCTCCCGGCTGCTCCGGCTGGATCCCGGCACTGGCAGCGTCACCCGCACCTGGCGCTACAGCGCCCTGCGCCAGTGGAACATCAACTGGGACACCCAGCAGGTACTGGGCAGACTGGGAATGGGCTGGGGGGGACTGGGAGAGAATGGGAGTGGACTGGGAATGGACAGGGAGGTACTGGGGGGGCTGGGAGGCAGTGGAACCGGACTGGGAGGGATTGGGAGTGGACTGGGAGGGACTGGGGGGTGCTGGGAGGCACTGGGGGGCGCTGGGAGGCACTGGGAGGGACTGGGGACGCTGGGTTCAGGGAACACCCCAGGGTTCCCCCCTGGCACCCAACACCTGGGTCCCTTGGTGCGGTGGGGGGGGGGGGTGTCAGGGTGCCTGAAACCCTGGTCTCCCCTCCCCCCACCCCGGGCCCCCCCAGGTGACGCTGGAGCTGGAGGGGGAGGTGACGCTGGCGCTGTGGGTGCTGTCGGCCCCGTGCCAGGCGCTGCACGAGTTCCTGGGGGGGTACCTGTGCCTGGGGGGGCGGCAGCCGGGGCAGCCCCTCGACCTGAACCTCTTCCACAAGCTGACGGGGGGGCAGGAGCCCCTCTGAGCCCCCTTGTGCCACAGATCCTCGTGCTCCGGGTCCCCCGCCCCCCCTCCCACCCCCAGTGCTATACCCCATTCCGAGCACTTGTGCACCACCCCGCTCGTGCAAGACACTCGTGCAACGCTTGTGAGCCGCGGTCACGGCTGTGAACGGTTTATTGGCTTCTGTCGGGCACCGTGGCCCTCGTGCGAGGTGCTCACATGCCCATGGCCCTCGTGCAAGAGGCTTGCACCATCCTCGTGCGAGGGCCTCTCACCCACCTCCTCGTGCAAAGTCCCCTCCAGCAGCAGCTGACACCCTGGGGAGGGAAATAAATCAGCTGTTACCATGGCAACGGGGCCCGGCTGCCTGGGTCCCTTTCTTTTTAGTGGGGGCTGGGATGCCTGGGTGCCTCGGGGTGGGGGTTGGGGTGTCCCAACACTGGGGTCCCCCCAAACCCCCGGGCCCCCCCCGAGGCCGAGGTGCTCACGGTATGGCCGCAGCTGCAGGACACGGAGGAAATATTTTGGGGGCAGTCGCCCGTCCTTGTCCCCCGGCGTCAGGATCACCCCGTTGGCTGAGCGGAAAAAGGGGATCCCGTCTGCGGGGTGGGGTGTGTGTCACCCGGATGCCTGGGTCCCCCCCAGACACCAGGGACCCCCCCAGACACTTGGGTCCCCCCTCACCCGCCAGCGCCCGGGGGCCGTCGATGATGATGGCGATCTCGGAGTCCGGCCTCATCCCTGGGAAAGGGGAAATTCGGGGGGGGGGTGAGGGGTGCCCAGAGGCCGGGGTCCCCCCGGGATGGGGGTGCCTGTAGGGGGGGGGGTGACCTCACCGCTGCGCACGCCGGGGTCCCCAGGCAGGCCGGGTGCCAGGTGGATGTGAGTGCGCCCCATGGGGGCCAGCCCCCCCGCACGGATCGGGGCCCAGAGGCGGCGGCGGGTGCCGTGGGCCAGGGTGGGGGGCAGCGCCTCGGGGGTCTGCAGCGGCGTCAGCTCCAGCGCCGGCACCTGGGGCCCCCAGAAACACCCTGGGACACCCCAATCCCCCAGGGAGCCCCAAGGTCTCCCTGGGGGACATCCCAAGGACCCCCCCAAGATCCCTCTCTAGAGCACCCCAGGGACCCCCAAGAACCCCCCTCTGGGGACTTGTAGTGATGCTCAAACCCCCCCCAGGACCTCCACAGTGCACTGGGGACCCCCACATCCTTCAGTTACCCGCCCCCCCCATACCCCAGGGACCCCCCCCAAGTGCCACCTCTAAACCATCCCAAAGTTCCGGGACCCCTAAGATCCCTCTCTAGAGCCCCCCAGGGACCCTCAAGTGGCCCCGAACCCCCCCAGCCCCCCCTCACCTGCAGGGAGTGCCCCTGGTTGGCGCGGATGCGCAGGGGGTCAGGGCGCAGGGTGAAGCGTCCCTTGGGGTCCGCGGCCACCAGCCGCTGCACGTCCTCCTCCGAGACCCCCGCGAAGCGCCGCAGCTGCAGCAGGGCCCCCACCTCGGCAAAGCCATCTGCACCCCCCCCCAAACCCCCCGTCACCGGGGGCGCAGGCGTCTGGAGTGGCCGGGGTGGGGCGGGGGGGGGATCCAGGGGGCATTTGGAGATCCCCAGAGGTGATGTGGCATCCCAGAGGACACTTTGGGGGGGGGGGGGGGGTCGGTCCTGGGGTGGTTGGGCATCCCAGGGGACAGTTGGGGTCTTAGAGATGGTTGGGGGGTCCCAGGGGGCACTTGGGGGGGGGGGAGGTCCTGGGGTGGTTGGGGGTTCCAGGAGACATTTGGGGGTCCCAGGGATGGTTGGGGGGGTCCCAGGGCAACTTGGGGATGGTCCTAGGAAGGGTTTTGGTTTCCCAGGGAGCATCTGGGGGGTCCAGGAGGTAGTTGGGGGTCCCAAGGAGGATCTGGGGTCCCAGGGCCAACTTGGGGGGGTCCTGGGGAGGAGTTTGGGGTCCCAGGAGGCATCGGGAGCAGCAGGGGTGTCCTAGAGGGTGGTTTGGGGTGCTGGGGGCAGATGGGGGGGTCCCAGGGGAATCGGGGGGTCCCGGGGGTCCCACAGCCGCTCCCCGGGGTCCGTGGGCACTTGGGGGTCACAGGTGGGTCCATGGTGGAAATGGGGGCGGGGGGGGCGGGGGAAGGAACACGCACCCGGCCCCATGGGCAGCCCCACGGCCGCGGCCCCGTGGCGCAGAACGTAGCTCAGCGCCTTCGACAGCGCCACGGACGGGTCCTGCGGGGGGGGGGGGGGGGTCACACGCCTGGGTGCCCCCTCCCGTGGGTCCCCCCATCGCCTCCGTCCCGGCCCCCGCCCCGGGTGTCCCGGCGCCCCCCCGGACACCCCCCTCCCACCCCGGACGCCGGGGTCCCCTCCCCCCGGGACACCTCCCCCATCACTGCCCTCTCCCACGCCGTGAACCCCCCGGTCGCTCCCTCGCCGCCCCCCCCCCCCACCTCCTCTCGCCGCCGCCGCCGCCTCGCGGCGCTCCCGCCCCCCCCGGCAGCCATGCGACTCCACGCGACCGCCCACGTGACCGCTCGCGTGACGCCGCCCGCACGTGACCACACGCGGGGCCGGTCCCGCCTCCGAGCCTTTATTGCCTCCCCCCCCCGCCCTCAGTCCAGTTTCCGAGCCCCCAGTTTGGGGGGTCCCGGTTTGGGGGCGCCTCGGGGACCCCCCCGGCGTTTGGCTTCCAGCTCCCGGCGCCGCTGCTGCTCCCGCTGCCGCCGGCCCGTGCCCGGGGGGGGCCCTGGGGGAGGTCACAGGGGTCAGGGGAGGGCTGGGGGACAGAGGGGCTGGGGGGGGCTGGGGGGAACCCCCTGGGGGTGCTCCCCAGGGAGGGGTTCCAGTGAGGCCCCCCCAGGAACCCCCATTCAGCTCCTCTGGGACCCCCCCCAACCCCCCTGGGGGTGCCAGAGGGCTGGGGGAGGTCCAGGGGGCTGGGGGGGGTCGCGGGGGGGGGGGAGGGTCTCACCCTGCTGGCTGGGCAGCGCCTCCCAGGCGTCCTCGGTGCCCCACTCCCCCCCCCACCCCCCACTCGCCCTCCTCGTCCTTGTTGGCTGGGGGAGGGGCTGTGGGGGGGGGATCTGGTGGGGGGGGTCCAGGGGGATGGGAGGGGGCCCCCCCATCCTCCTTGCTGCTTGCGGGGGGGCTCCGGGGCAGCTCCATGTCCTGGGGACACACACACACACGGAGGGACAGTTGGGGGTCACACTGTGCCCCTCCCCCAAACTGTGACACCCCCGCCCCCACCCCCCCCCCGCAGTGTGGCCCCTCCCCGACTCACCTCCAGGCTGCCCCAGTCGTCGTCCCAGCCCTCGGGGTCCTCCAGGGGGGGCTCTTCGAGGGGGGGCTCCTCGGGGGGGGCCTCTGGGGGGGGACAGAAGGGGGGGGTCAGGGGTGTTCTGGGGGTCCCCAAGGGTGGGAGGGGGTTCGGGACCCCTGGAGGGATTTGGGGGACACTCACCTTTGGGGGGGGCAGGGGGGGCCTCGGCGGGGGTCTGGGGGGGGTTCTGCGGGGGCGCCCCGGCCTCAGCCCCCATCAGCCGCGCCGTCAGGGAGGTGACGCCGGTGACAGCCCAGGACACGGCGGCCCCCAGCCCCCCCGACCCGCCCCCCGGACCCCCCGGGGCGGCGGCTGCGCTGGAGGGGTCTGGGGGAGGGAGGGAGGGGGGAGTCATGGGGTGGTGGGGGGGACACCCCAAAACCACCCCCATGTCCCCCCCACCCCCTGTGAGTCATCGTTGCCCTCCCCTACTGCCCCCCCAGGGCCCCCATATGTGCCTCCCCCGAACGACCACCTGCCCCCCACGTCCCCCCCGTCCCTGTCCCCTTCCCGCCCCCCCCCCCCATTTCTCACCCCAACTCCCACCAGTGTCTGTCTCCCTCCCCCAAACCCCCCCATTCTCTCACCCGCCTCCGGGGCCCCCCCGGACTCAGCAGCCGCCTCCAGCTGATCCAGGAAGCTGCGGATCGCCCGGAAAGCCTGGGGGGGGGGGGGGGGCAGCAGTGAGGGACCCCCCCCAAAAGACAGGAGACTCCTCCAGCCCCAGTAACCCCCCAGATGAGGACATCCCCACTCCCCCAGCACCCACTGTGTGAGCACCCACCCCCCCAGCACCCATTGCAATGGGACACCCCCCCACCCCCCAGCACCCCCTGCAGTGGGACCCTCACCCCCCAGCACCCTGCCCCCCCCCACCTGCTGCCGCACGCCGGGGTGGGGGTCGGCGGTGAGGCCGCAGAGGGCGGGCAGGACCCTCCCGGCGCACTCCTGGGGCGAGTAGCACCCGTGGGTGGCGGCGAAGGCGGCGACGGCGGCCGCCCGCGCCGGGGCGAAGGGGTCCCGCGTCGCCCGCGCCAGGGCGGGGGCCAGCACCCGCTGCCGGGTCTGGGGGAGGGGGGAGCAGAGTGAGAGGGGGTGGGGGCGGGAGGGGGGGCGGGGGGTGGGCTGTGGGGCTCACCTGGGGGGGCAGGAGGGGGCCCAGGCGCCCCAGGCAGAGGGTGGCGTTGCAGCGCAGGGGTCCCAGCGCGTCGCCCGCCTGCACCCGCAGCAGCAGCCGCGGCAGCTCCCGCCCCCGGCGCCCCTCCCCCAGCTTGGGTGCCAGCAGCACCATCGACTGGGGGGGGGGGAGGGGGGGGAGGTCAGGGGGGGTCCAGGCATCCGGGGGGACCCCGGGGATCAGGGGACCCAGATATTTGGGTGGATTCAAGTGTCCGGGGGGACCCAGGAGTTTGGGGGGACCCAGGAGGTCGGGGGGACCCAAGTGATTGGGGGGGCGGGGGGGGGGCAGGGGTGTGGGGGGATCCGCATGTCTGGGGGGGAACCAGATATCTGGGGGGACCCAGGAGGTCGGGGGGACCCAAGTAATGGCAGGGGCTGGGGCAGATGTCGGGGGGGACCCAGATCTTTGGGGGGGACTCAAGTGTTCGGGGGGGCCCAGGTGACTGGGGAGGGGCCCCAGACGTTTTGGGCGGGGGGGCGCCCACCTTGACGGTCTGCTCGCGGATGGCGGGGTTGGTGTCGAGGAACCCGTGGGCGACGTGGGGGAAGATCTGGGCGTCCACCGTCGCCTCGGGCAGGAACTCCACGTAATCCTCCAGCTGGGGGGGGGCCCCGTGTGCGGGTGAGACACCCCCCGACACCCCCTGACACTCCGGGGGGACCCCGGCGCCCTCGCCCCGTCCCCGTCCCCACCTGCTGCAGCAGCTGCATCCGCAGGGCCCGGTCGGGGGAGGAGAAGAGGCGGACGATGACGGGGACGATGCGCTCCTGGTACTCGGGGGGGTCCAGCACCTTCGCCACCTGCGGGGACGGGCGACGCCGGGGGCTGGCACCGGGCCGGGGGGGGCATGAGGCGCGGGGGCGGGGCGGAGGGACCCACCTTGAGGAGGGGGGGCAGGGCGCTGGCGTCGGCGCTGCCGAACTCGAGGGCCGCCAGCAGCCGCGGCAGCAGCTTGTGGCGGCGGAAGGGGCCGGGGAGAGCGTCCAGGCGGGTGCTCAGCTCCTGCAGGAAGCTCCGGCGCTCCGGGGCCTCCCGCACCTGGGGGGCACCGGGGGCGTCAGGGCCGGGGCCGGGAGGACAAGGAGGGGACAGGGACGGCAGCAGACAGGAACAGGGATGGGGACGGAGGAACAAGGACAGGGAGTGGGATGGGGATGGTGGGGACACGACTGGCGACGGGATGGGAACAGGGACAGTGGGAACGGGGATGGGGACAAGGACAAGGACGGGGATGAGATGGGGACAGAGGGAACACGCTGGAGGGGGGAGACGGGGACAGACACTGAGGATCAGGATGGGGACAAAGCCAGAGCAGCGAGGATGGAGACACAGGGATGGGGGCAGGGGATGCAGGTGAGGATGAGGAGGGGACGGGGACGGTGCCACAGACCTGGAGCTGCTCGAGGAAGAGGCCGGTGTGGACGAGGGGCAGGCGAGGAAGGCCCCCGGGCGCTGCAGGCGCTGCAGGAGCTGCCCCGGGCCCGGCCGCGCCGACGGCTCGGCGGCCACCAGCTCACAGAAGGGGGGGACCAGCCCCGCGGGCAGCTGGGGACGGGGGGACGGGGGTCAGGGGCGCCCCGGTGGCCGGGGGGGGCCCCCGGTGGCCGGGGGGGGGGGCCGGGGGGACCCCGGTGTCCGGGCTGACCTTGCCGAAGCTGCGCAGGGCCCCAGGCCGGGGCAGGGGCCCGTTGAAGACCTCCCAGATGAGGCAGCCCAGGCGCCACATGTCCCCCGCCCTGGGGACAGCCGTGGCAGTGCGGGGACGCGGGGACCCCTCCAGTCCCCTCCGTCCCCCCCAGAACCCCCCACGGCCCCAGGGCATCCCCCCCAAATCCCCGTGTCCCCTCCCCATCCCACCCCAAGCCGTGTCCCCACTGCAAGACCCTCTGTGCCCCCCCCCACTGTCCTGTGCCCCCCCATGTCCCCCAGTGTCCCCCCAGGACCCCCCCCATGACCCCACGTGTCCAGAGGCCCCATGTCCCCACATCCTCACCCAAGACACCCCACATCCCCATGTCCCGCCCAGGCCCCACGTCCCCCTGTGTCCCCCACGACCCTCCATGCCCCCCCGGCCCCTCCGACCACCGGTGACCCCCAGTCGCCCCCCCAGGCCCTGTGTCCCCCCAATAACTCACCAGGGCTCACCCTGCCCTCGTGAGGAGTCGCTGAGCTCGGGGGGGTCCTGGGGCCGGGGGGGGACACCGGGGGGGCGGGGAGGGACCCCCTCGCTGGCGGCCGCCACCTGCTCCAGCCCCCCCAGCTTCCAGTCGCCCCCCGGGTCGACGAAGACGGCGTCCAGCCCCAGCGCGTGGTGCACCAGCCCCGAGCCCCCCAGGAAGGACAGCGCCGTCTGCAGGAGCGCTCAGCCGGGACCGGGCCCCCCCAGACGATGTGGCACGCCCCCAAGCGCCCCCCAGACCCCGGGGTGTGTCCCCCCACGGCTGGATTCCCCCCCAGACATCTGGGTCCCCCCCAGATCCCAGGGTGTCCCCCCGATCCCAAGGTCCCCCCCGGTGCCAGGGTCCCCCCGAACATCTGGATTCCTCCCCCCCAACAACCGGGTCCCCCCCCTGATCCCAGGGTCCCCCCCCCGATCCCTGGGTGTCCCCCCCCGATCCCAGGGTCCCCCCCGATCCCAGGGTCCCCCCTCACCAGGAGCTGGTGCAGCCCCCAGGCCACCTCCTGCTCCCCCAGGTCGCCCGTCGGGGGCCGCAGCCGCAGGTGCCGGCGCAGCGGCGTCACCGCCTCGGTCACCAGGTACAGGCACTGCTCCGTCTGGGGGCCGCGACGTCGCCACATGCACCCCGCGTGTCCCTGGGTCCCCCACGGCCCCCCACGTCCCTCTGCATCCCCACACCGTCCCCGTGTCCCCCCAGGTCCCTCCATGTGTCCCCCCACATCCCCCCATGTCCCTGTGTCCCCTCGTGTCCCCCACACCTCCCTGTCCCCCCATGTCCCCCCGCATCCCCACGTCCCCCTCATATCCCCTGTGTCCCCCCATGTCCCCTTGTATCCCCCCATGTCCCTGTGTCCCCTCGTGTCCCCCACACCTCCCTGTCCCCCCTGTCCCCCTGTGTCCCCCTCATATCCCCCGTGTCCCCCCACCTTCCCTCGTACCCCCCCATTCCTCTTGTCCCCGTGTCCCCCCGTGTCCCCCCATGTCCCCCCGTTTCCCTGCCCCATCCCTCAGGCCCCGTCACCTCCAGGCTGTCGAGGTACCCCAGGACGTTGGGGTGCCGCAGGCTGCGCAGGCGCCGCAGGGCCGCCCGGGCCAGGGGGGTGGCAGCCGCGTCCCCCGTCCCCAGGCTGTGGGCGAACACCGACACCGGCGCCCCGTCCGCCTGGGACACGGCAGGGACACCGTGGGGACGGGGCGGGGACACCGCGGGGGTACACGGGGGGACAAGGGGGGGCCGCGGGGACGGAGGGGCCTGAGGACACGGGGACAGGGGGCAGGGGAGGGGACAGGGGGTCCGCGGGGACACGGCGTGCGCGGGACGGGCCCCCCCGCCCCGTTCCCCCCGCCCCCACCTTCCGCTTGCCCCGCAGCAGCCGCCAGAGCGGGGCCGGGGCCGCGTCCGCCGCCGGGTCCGGGTCCGGGTCCGGGTCGGGGTCGGGGGGGCCCAGCTCGAAGGGGAAATCCCGGACCGGGTCCCGGGAGAAGAGCCACATCGCGGGGCCGGGGGTCGGGCGGGCCGGGGGGCCCGGAGGGGCCGAGGCCGGAGCGGCGCCGGGCGGGAGGATCCGGTGACGGACCGGGGGGCGTGGTCGGGGGCGTGGCCACGCGGGGAAGGGGAGGAGCCAGGTAGGGGCGGGGCCGAGGAAGAGGCCTGAGAGTGAACGGCGGGGGCGGGGCGAGGGGCGGGGGCTATGGGTGATGGGCGGGGTCCGGCCGGGCTGATGGGCGGGGCTATGGGTGATGGGCCAGGCCTGGACAGGCCGAAGCTATGGGTGATGGGCGGTGCCGAGGGGCGGGGCCATGGGTGATGGGTGGGGGCAGGTCATGCAGAGGGGCAGGGCTATGGGTGATGGGCGGGGCCTATGGGCGGGGCCACGTGTGATGGGCGGAGCCTGGAAGGGCCGAGGAGCGGGCGTGAGGGACACGCGGGCAGGAACCGGCCGTGACGTCACCAACGCGCCGCCAGCCCGGCAGGAACCGGCCGTGACGCCACCACCGCGCCGCCAGCCCGGCAGGAACCAGCCATGACGTCAGAAGGGGCGCGCAGCGCCGCTGTAGCGCTTGCCCAGGTCACGCCGGCGGCGTCGCGGCCCCGTGACGTCACCCCCGTCCCCCCGCCCCGTCCCGGCAGTGAGGACACGAGGCCGGTCGGGGTCAGCAGTTTATTGTCACCGCGGTCACGGGGGGTCACGGGGACACACGGACACGGACACCCCCACCCCCCCCATCCCCGTCCCGGCCCCAGGCCGCGCGGCGCCGCGGGGGGTCGAACCCCGCCCCTGAGCTGCCGCCCCGGGGGTGCCGCCACCGGCGCCTTTTGCTTTTTTTTGGCCTTTTCGGGTCCGGAGGAGAAAAAGCAAAACCTGAGAGAACTTTGGGGTTTTCTCAGGAAAAGAAAAAACCTCCCGGGGGGGGAGGGGCGCCCCGGCCCCACCCCCCGGGGTTTGGGGGGAATCGGGGGGAATTGGGGGCGGAAGGACACGGCGTAAGGCGGCAGCTCCGCCCGCGCCCCGAAAGGCCCCGAAAACGGGCGATTCTGGAAAAAAGACAAACAACAAGTTTCGCTACACTGACAGCTGCAGGAATCGCCCCAACTGCCAGAAAAGCAGGAAACTGCCCCAAAAAAGCATCCTGGGGGCGGGGCCACCCCAGGGGGCTTTTTTGGGGGGATTTTGGCGGGTTTTTTCACTAAGAAACATCGAGGTTTGCGTCCGGGGCCCTTCCCCGGCGCGACACGGGAAACACGCCCCCAGCGCAAAATGGGCCCAAAACCAGGGATTTTGGGTCAGTCACACGTCCTCAGCGCAAAATGGGCTCAGAAAGTGGGAGTTTGGGTCAGGCACACTTCCCCAGCGCAAAACAGGTACAGAAAGCGGGATTTTGGGTCAGACTCGCGTCCCAGGCGCAAAACGGGCTCAGAAAGTGGGATTTTGGGTCAGACTCGCGTCCCAGCCGCAAAATGGGCTCAGAAAGCAGGAGTTTGGGTCAGGCACACATCCCGGGCGCAAAATGGGCTCAGAAAGTGGGATTTTGGGTCAGGCACACGTTCCAGACGCAAAATGGGCTCAGAAAGCAGGAATTTGGGTCAGGCACGCGTCCCGGGTGCAAAACGGGCTCAGAAAGCAGGAGTTTGGGTCAGGCACACGTCTCAGTCGCAAAACGGGCTCAGAAAGCGGGATTTTGGGCCAGGCACGCGTCCCGGGCGCAAAACAGGCTCAGAAAGCGGGATTTTGGGTCAGGCACGCGTCCCAGTCGCAGAACGGGCTCAGAAAGCGGGATTTTGGGTCAGGCACGCGTCCCGGGGGCCCCGCCAGTACTTACTCCGCTCGCTCACCTTTCCTGCCTCTTATTTTGGGGGGGGATTTCTAGTTTTTAGTCATTTTTGTACCCAATTGTCCATTTTGGGGCAGATCAGGCCGTTTTAGGCACCGTCGCTGCGTCGGGGGAGAGGGGGGGAGGGGAGAGAAACAACAACAACAACAACGGGACCAGCCGGAGCGAGCGAGCTTCCCCTCCCCCGCTCCCATTTGGGGCAAAAACGGTAAAAAAAGCCTCCCCCCGCCTCGGGCAACATGCGAAGGCCCTAACTCGGGGTTTTTTCCCAAAAAAGCCACGTTTTCCACTAAAAATCCCAGTTTAGGGGGTGGGCCTGTCCAACAGCACTCGCTGCGTGTTTTGGGGCAGTTTGGGCCCTTTTTGTTTCAGATTTTTCTCATTTTCCAGTTTGTGGATCTGGGGGGACAAATTGGGGGGAAAGCGGCAAAACCCACCCGGGTGAAACTGCGCCGCCCCCAGCGCGCCCAAATCCGGCCGCAATTTCCCATTTTTTGGGGCGAAAGCAGCAGAAATACCCTTTTCGGTCCCTACGTGTTTCTGCAGACCCTTTTTTGGGCTTTTTTGCCCCAATCTGGCGGTCTGAGGCTACGCATCCTCGGCTTTACGGTCGGAGGCGCAGGAGCGGCGGGTGCAGGCGCCGGCCGGGGGTCTGGAAAAAACACCTGGAGAACAGCCCCCCCCGCCCCGTCAGCCCTTCGGGGTGAAAACGCCCGCTTTTAGCGCTCGGCCGTAAAAACCACCATTTTTCGCATCGCTCCGCGCCGGGAGGGGGGTGACAGGGGGGTGACGGGGGGGGGGGGGCGCAAACATCCCGCGCGGCGCGTCCCGGGGGTCCCAGCGCCCCCCCCCAGCACAGCCGCACCCCAACACCCCGCCACACCCAAAACGGCCGGAAACGCCCCAAATCCGGAGCCCCCGCCCCCACCCGGGGGACCTGGGGGGGTCGCGCCGAGGGGACCCGCCAGCGATTTGGGGGGTTTTGCCTTAATTCGCTTTGCCCCCCCCCCTCGCTCGCTCCTACACTTACAGCTCGTTTGGGGGGGAAAAGCCTAATTTAATCATCCTGCTGCTGTTTATGGAGAAAACCCGAAAATACGGTTATTGCCCCCCCGCCCCCGCCTGCCTCCGTCCCCCTCCCCCGCTGGGCCTTTTGGGGGGGTTTGGGGGTTTTTACGTTGTTTTTTCCTAAGGGAAGCTCCTGGGGCGCTCGGCACGAGCCGCAATCCTGATTTTCCAGCTCCGTTTGGGGGGAAAAAAGCGGCTTTTCAGTCCAAGCTGCCTCCTACCACTGCATCTGCGGAAAGGCTGGAAACAAGCCCAAAACGCGCCGCCCCCCCCCGCCCCGCCCCCTGACCCAGCTCCACCAGCCAAAAAACCAACGGAAACGCCCCAAAAAACCAAAAATAAAAATCTTACTTCTGACGGGCTCCACATTAATCAAATCAGTGTTTTTATCCTCAAAGGTCCCTGCGGAAAAGCTCCTGAGTGCGCTTTGGGTGCAGATTTGCCTTTTTTGGTTAAATCCTGAGACCCGGGGTCTCTTTTTATTTTTCCTTGGCATTTTGCTCACCGCTATTTGCCTTTTTTCCTGCGTTTTGCTGCTTTCCTGAGGGGGGAAACACACTCGAGACCCCCCCACCCCGCCCCCACAAAAACCGTATTTTTTTCCTCTTTTCCCCTTTTCCAGAGAGTTTCAGCCGTCCCCTCCCGCGCGTCGCCTTTCTGGGGGAAAAAAAGGGGTTTTCGATCACTTACTCTGCGGCGACAGGCGGGACCTACGGAGCGCTACAGCCGGAGCCTGGTGACGCTGGAGTGGGCTTTGGGGGGTTTTCCCCGTTTCTTGGGGTTTTTATACAAAAATGGGGGGAGTGGGGGCGACGGCCGCGGCGCCTGCAACGACAAGAGCCCCCCCGCCCCCCAAACCCCCCGAATCCCCCCAAAACGAGCGGGGGGAAGGGCCTCACCCGCTGCCGCCTCCGGCCGGTTCCTCCTCCAGCCCCACCAGCTCCGGCTCCGTTTTGGGGGTTTTTCCTTAAATTCCTCAACATTTCCTTCCTCCGGCGGCTCCTGCTCTCCACTCGCTCTTTTCTGGCCTTTCTCTTCCTTTTCTCTCCCGCTCGGAACCACCTTCCTCCGCATTTGTTTTTTCTTTCTCCTTTTGTTCAAATTTAGTTTCTCGGTTTTCACCAGTTTCTACCGGCTTCGCTTCTTTTTTCTCTATTTCCTCTTTTATCCTCATTCTCTTTTCTTTTTCTTTTATCCTCATTCTCTTTTCTTTTCTCCTCATTTTCTTATTTTTCTTTTATCCTCATTTTCTTAATTTACTTCCTTTTATTTTCTCTTATTTTTAATTTTTTAAATCTTCTCTTTAGTTTTTCCTTTTTCTCTTTTTTCATTTTTGCCTGTTTTCTCCTTTTTCCTTCTCTAGCTTCACCATTTTCTACTGGCTCCTCTGATTTTTCTTTTTTTCCTATCTTCTCCAATTTCCAGCAATTATTTTTTCTTTTTTCTACTTTTTTTCTATTTTCTTTTTTCTATTTTCCTTTTTCTTTTTTCTATTTTTTCTATTTTCCTTTTTCTATTTTCTTTTTTCTATTTTTTCTATTTTCTCTTTTCTATTTTTTCTCTTTTTGTTTCTATTTTCTCTTTTCTTTTTGTTTCTATTTTCTCTTTTCTATTTTCTTTTTTTTCCTGTTTTTTCCTATTTCCAGCTTCAGCCATCTCCATGGGCTCTTTTTTCCCCCTTAATTTTTAGGATTTCTTTCCTCCAGCTTCGCCAACTTGTCACGGCTTTTTTCCTTTTTTTCTCCTCTTTTCTCACTTCTTTCTCTTCTGCCCTGGGGTTGCCCTGCCCAGCGCCTCCTTCCCGGCCGCCAGCCGCCGCCTTTTACCAAAAAGTCCTTTTTTTCCCCCAGCCAGGGCCACTGGGGGAAAAAAATTCAACTCCCTCGTTTCTCTCTTCCAGACGTTAATCTCGCTCCCTGCCAAGGTTTATCTTCGCTCTTGATTTTCCCTGTTTTCTCCCCAATTATCTCCTCTCTCATTCCATCTTCCTTTGCCAGCCATCTTCTGTCTTGCCTGAAAATGACGCATTTCACCCCAAACTCTCCCAAAACATCCGCACCCCCCCTGCGCTCCCAGCCCCGCCTGGCGCTGCTTTGCAGAAGAAACGAGGAAAAAACCTTTAACAGCTTTTTCCTGAAGAAAGCAGCTTTAGGAGCTTAATAAATAACTAAATAAATAACTAAAACAGCTTTAAGAGCTTTTTTAAAAAAATAAAAAGCTTTAGGAGCTTTTTTAAGAAAATAAAATCGCTTCAAGAGGCTTTTTAAAAAGAAAGGAACTTTAAGAGCGCTTTTAAAAAAAAAAAAAAAAAAGCTTTGAAAGGTTTTTTGATTAAAAAAGGCTCCGGCTTCTCTAAGCTACCAAAAATTAAAAAAATAAAACATCTTTGAGAGCTTCTTGTTCTTAGAGCAGCCTCAAGAGCTTTGTCGGTGTAGAAAGAACAGCTTTGGGAGTTTCGGTTTTAAAGAGTAAAACAGCTTTAGGAGCCTTTTTTTTGAAATAAAACAGCTCTAAGAGCCTTTTTTTAAATAAAACAGCTTTAAGAGCCTTTGACATAAAACAGCTTTAAGAGCCTTTTTTTAAAAAATAAAACAGCTTTAAGAGCTTTTTTCGTTTAGAAAAGCCCCAGCTGGCTGCAGCTCTTCCACGCGGTTCAGTTGCCGTGTTTTTATAGTTAAAAAAACCAGAAAACAGCTTTTAAGAGCTCGTTTTCTTTAAAGGAAACAGCTTTCAGGTCTTTTTTTCTTTCAATAAAGCAGCTTTCGGAGCTTTTTTTAAAAATACAACCGCTTTAAGAGCGTTTTTGGAAGAACGAGGCAGCTCCGCGCCGGGGCCGGGTCCGCGCTGCGCGCCCGCCCGCGCCGGGGCCGCTCTTATAGGCCGCAGCACGGCGGCACCGCCGCAGCCGCCTCCGCGGGGGGGCAAAAAAATAATCCCTAAAAAAGCAGCGGCCAAAAAAATCCTGCCCCGGCATGCGAGAAAATGTTATTTTTTCCCCTCAGAGATCACCCTGGCAGCGGGAGGCATTCGGCCGTGTGTTTTAGCACGCAAACGGTTAAATTTAACACCAAGTTTTCACTCGATT
Organism: Strix uralensis; assembly: GCF_047716275.1. Classification (NCBI taxonomy): domain Eukaryota; kingdom Metazoa; phylum Chordata; class Aves; order Strigiformes; family Strigidae; genus Strix; species Strix uralensis. The sequence continues at coordinate 103,453 of NW_027436831.1, forward strand.
TTGCCTGTTCTGGACAAAAAAAAAAAAAAAAAAATCCCACTCTGACCTTTCTGGATGGTTTTAGAGCATTTCCATTATCTAATAATATTTAACGTTGGTTTTGCTCTTGCTGCGTCATGGCCCTTGGGATAAAGACTCCTTTTCTCCCCAAAACGGTCAAAATCTCGGGGAAAAAGGGACACACAGACCCCAGAAACCCTTTTTTTCCCACCTATTTCCTTTGTTTCCAGCAAATCCCAAACGATCCTTTTTTAATATTTTCATTCCCTTCAAGAAAAGCCCAAACAACCCCTTTTTTTTTAATAAATGCTTTCGTCCCCCCTCTAGCAAAGCCCAAACGATTTTTATTTTTTTTTACAATTATTTTCACCCTTTTCTAGCAAAGCCCAAACAACCCTTTTTTACTTCTTCCTTCCCACAAAAACACACCAAAATCTCCGCGTTTCACGCCGTTTCGAGGCCGTGCTGAGTCACGGCACAGCCGGTTTTCAACCAGGTTAAAAAAAAGCCGTTTGTGGCATTTTGGGGCGTTTCCAGGCAGGAAGCGACACCCCAGAAGTGCTGTGGGGGAGGGCGCCCCCCCCGTAATTAAAGCTGCCCCCCCCGTAATTAAAGCTGACCCGGGGCTAATTAAAGCCGCTGACGAAGCCCAGAGGCCCCGGGAGGCGCCGGGCGAGTGTTTCCAGGGCGGCTCCTGCAGCAGCAGATGTTTCGCTGTTGTTATTTTGCTGCATTATTCTGCCATTAACACCCACAAAAACGGGGTTTTTCCACCATTTCAGCCATTAACACCCACAAAACCGGGGTTTTTCCACCATTTCAGCCGTGGGGAGGGGCCTCCCCCCGCTCGTAACCCGCATGTGGGGGGGGGATTCACCCCCATGACTTGTGCAATGATTTTCCCATTTCTGGCTGTTTTTAAGCACATACCCCTCTTGATTTCAGCTTTAAAATTATTTTATTGGCTGTGATACGGCAAAAGTTCACGTTTTCTGCATGGAAATGCCCCAAAAAGCCATTTTTTCCACCCTCAGGGGCTGGGCCCCGAAGGTCCATTTTCAGGCATTTTCCATCGGTAACATGAGCCCGGTTTTCACCAAAACCTGGGGTTTTATCAGCAAAAAAGGCCCAGGTAAGCGAAAAACACAAGTTTTAACTGGGATAGCACCAAAAATCTCCCCCAAATGAGTCCCAGGAGCCCCCCCAGCCCTGCCGGCACTTTTAGGCCGATTTAAGCTGTTCTGGAGGCCCAGGGTGGGGGATGGCGGAGCCGTGGGGAGGCCTCGGGCCCCAGCACCGACCCCAAACCGGCGATTTTCCAGCTGGTTTTACCCTCCCAGAGCCCACCGGGAGACAGCTCTGCCACCCCCCCCGCCCGCTCTCCACAGGGTTTTGGGGTGAAACCCTCCGAATTTCTCACCCTCTTTGCAGCCTGAAGCCCCCGTTTTCTTGAGGCTTTTCTCCCTCTTGAAAACTTGCCCTTTTTAACGCTTTTTCACACAAAAATTACCTCAGAAGAGGGGGGAGGGGGCACCTTACCGCGGTCCCCCACATCCATCCCAGCCGGGACCCCCAAACCGCCGCTAAAGCGGCACAAACCCCCCTCCCCCCCCCGCTCCCCCTCCCCCACCTTTAACTTTACAGTTTCCCCTCCCCCACCCCCATTTACAGGCAAAAACCGGGGACTCGGGGGCGGGCGCGGCCGGCGGAGGGATACGCGGTGAGGCGGCCCCCGGCCGGTTCTGACCGGCGCCCGCCGCTGCGGGTGGCGCAGCGCGACCCTGCGCATGCGCCCGCCACAAGATGGCGGCGGGGGGACGCGGGGGGAGGCCGCTCCTTCGGGCCGGCGCGGAGCGAGGAGCCGGGAGAGGCGCAAAAGTAAAACCCGCCGGCCCTTTCCACCTGGATTTTACCTCAGAAAGCGGGTGCCCCCCCCCCCCCGGCCTGTCCCTCAGCTTCGCCCCCAGAACCGCCCGACGTCCCCCGCTGCTTCGCCAACCAACCCCCGTTTGTTCACAAACCGACCCAAAATGGCGCTTCTTCCCCGGAAGGTCCCGTCCTCCCCGGGGGGGGGGGGGGGGGGGCGCGTTCCCGCGGTTCCCGTCAGGAAGCCATTTTCTAAAATCCTCAGGTTTTCCCCCCTCTCAGTAAACCCGCTCGATTCCGGAGCCGACCTGTGTCTGTTAGAGCCCAAAAACACTTAAACCCCCTTTGGAGCACGAAGCTTCCCCAGATCGCCGAGTCTCAAAAAAACACGTAATTGGGGCTGAGGCGTTTTTGACGCAGAGCCGGGGAGAATGCGTCAAAGTTGGTTAAAAATAGCCCCAGGGTGGTGGGGAAAGGGGGAGAATGGGGTTAAGTAGCGAAATAGTTGAATTTTAGGGTGTTTTTGTGGCCAGGGACGACCCACAGAGACCAGAGGTGAGAGGAGAGCGGCGACTGCCCCGCGGGAGGCGGCGGGGGGGGGGTGAGGGGCGGCCGGAGCTCGTTAGCGCTAACGAGGGGCGTCCCGTGAGACACGAGGCCCTGGGCACGCACACGCGTGTGTGTCCCCCCCCGTGTCCCCCCAGCCCTAAAATGGCCGCCATCACGTGGAGCCGCCATTTGGCAACGCTGCCCACCCCCATCGGCCCCAAACTGCCCTGAATTAGCCCCAAACTCTCCTGAATTAGACCAAAACCGCCCTCAATTAGCCCAAATCTGTACCAAACCGCCCTGAAACGTCCCAGACTGCCCCGAATTAGCCCCAAACCACCCCAAATTAGACCCAAACTGACCTGCTCGGGCCCAAACCATCCTGAATTACCCCCGAATTCTCATGATCTGCCCCAAACTTCCCTAAATTAGCCCCAAACGGGGGTGTGACCTGGGGGGGGCAGCGGTGACATCTGTGCGGTTTATTAGTGTGTGTGTGGGGGGGTCGGGACAAAGGGGGGGGGTCCCGGGTGCCTGGTGCAGTGCTGGGGGCTCCCAGTGCTCCCAGTCCAGCGGGGGGCGGGGGGGCTCAGCCCTGCTCCGGCCCGGCCCCCCCTGACACGGGGGCGTAGGAGCCGCCCCCCCGCCCGAAGAAGGACCCCGAGCGCCGGGGGGGCTTCACCCGCCGCAGCTCCTGCCCTGGGGAGGGACACGGGGGGGTCAGCGCACGCCTGGGCCCCCCCGTGTCCCTCTGGGTGTCCCCACCCCCCGTCACAGGGTCCCCTGTGGCCCCCCAAGTCCCACGGGCCCCCCCACCCTGGTGCCAGGGTCGTGGCCCCCCGGCAGTGTTCCCTGGGGCGCCTGGGTCCCCCCCGCACCCGTGTGTGTGTGTGTGTGTGTCCCTCCCCGTGTCCCCCCCCCAGGGCCGGGGTCCCCCTGTGTCCCCTCTGTGTCCCCCCCATGTCCTGTGTCCCCCCGTGTCCCCCCAGGTACCCCCATGGCCCCCCCGTGTCTCCTGGTCCCCCCGTCCCCCCCGTGTCCTATGTTCCCCCCCGTCCCCCCCCGTCCCCCCATCTCCCCCCCGTGTCCCCTGTCCCCCCCGTCCCCCGTGTCCCCCCCCGTGTCCCCCCCCGTCCCCCACCCTCCTGCACGTAGTCGATCGTGGCCAGGCGCTGCAGCCGCGGCCGGGTCACGCTCCGCTGCCGCCGCAAGGGGGCGCCCTGCGGGGGGGGCTCGGGGCGGGGGGGGGCCGGTCCGGGCCCCGCCCCCCCCAGCTCGATGCAGCACTCGATGAGGGCGCTCATCAGCTCGGCCTGGGGGGGCCGGTGAGCCCCGGTGACCCCCAACTGCCCCACAGTGACCCCCAACTGCCCCCCAACACCCCCAGCGACCCCCAACACCACCCAGTGACCCCCAACTGCCCCCCAACTGCCCCCAGTAACCCCAGCACCCCCCAGCTGCCCCAGTGACCCCCAACTGCCCCCCAACTGCCCCCAGTATCCCCAACACCCCCCAGCTGCCCCCCAACTGCCCCCAACCACCCCCCAGTGCCCCCCCCAGTGCACCTAACACCTCCCAGTGACCCCAACTGCCCCCCAGTGCCCCCCTACTGCCCCCCAGCCGCCCTGAGGGGGGCAGATCTGAGCCCCACTGCCCCCCACCGTGGGTCTGACCTGGGGGGAGAACACCCGCAGCAGGCGGTTCACGGGGGCGCCCTCGTGCTCGCCGTCGAACTCCAGCCACAGCTGGGGGGGCTCCGCGGCGTCCCCCTCCTGCCCCATGGCGTCCCCCTCCTGCCCCACGGCGTCCCCCTCCTGCCCCACGGCGCCCACCAGCTCCCAGCACAGCTCGGGGAAGGTCAGCGTCAGCAGCACGTGCTGGGGGGGCGGGGGGGTCAGCCCCACGGCGTCCCACTGTGCCCCACAGCTGCCCCCCTGCCCCACGGCGTCCCACTGTGCCCCACAGCTGCCCCCCTGCCCCACGGCGTCCCTCCAAAACTGCCCCATGGCCCCTTGTGCCCCCTCCCAGCCCCACGATGCCCCCAACCCACCCCCCACCCCTCCCCAGCCCCCATCCTGCCCCACAGACCCCACTGTGGGCCCCATCCTGCCCCACAGCCCCCCCGGCCTGTACCTTCTCCCGGGGGTCGATGATGGTGACGCCCTCCAGCCCCACGGCGACGCTGACGGGCCGCAGCCCCCCCCGGCCCAGCAGCCCCCCGGGGGGGCGCTCGATGGCCCCTGGGAAGAAGGCGCACCTGGGGGAGGGTGGGCAAATATCTGGGACCCTCCCCGGACAGCCGGGTCCCTTGGGTGGCTGTGGGGTGACTTGGGGGTCCCGGACGCTGGGGGGGGCCCCACTCACCCGTAGTAGGGCAGAGCGTGGCAGCGGCGCAGGAAGGCGCGGTAGAGGTCGGCGGGGGGGGCCTGGGGGCCGGGGGTGCGGGCGAAGGCCTGGAGCAGCCCCTCCTCGGGGGGGGGCGGGCGGGGGCCCCGCCGGCGCAGGGCCCCCCACAGCCCCCCCCGCCCCGGGGGCGGCGGCAGCAGCTCCCCCAGCAGCGGCCTGGGGGGGGGAAGAGGGTGAGGGGCTGCGTGGGGGGACTGGGGGGGCTGCAGGGGGGGGGCTCAGGGGTGCTGGGGGGGGGTTCATGTGAGCCAGGGGGTGCCGTGGGTCGGGGGTGCTGTGGGTCGGGGGGCTGCTGTGGGTCAGGGGGTGCCGTGGGTCGGGGGGTGCCGTGGGTCAGGGGGTGCTGTGGGTCGGGGGGGTGCTGTGGGTCGGGGGATGCCGTGGGTCAGGGGGTGCCGTGGGTCAGGGGGTGCTGTGGGTCGGGGGATGCCGTGGGTCGGGGGGGTGCCGTGGGTCAGGGGGTGCTGTGGGTCAGGGGGTGCTGTGGGTCAGGGGCTGCTGTGGGTCAGGGGGTGCCGTGGGTCAGGGGGTGCTGTGGGTCAGGGGGTGCTGTGGGTCGGGGGATGCCATGGGTCGGGGGGGTGCCGTGGGTCAGGGGCTGCTGTGGGTCAGGGGGTGCCGTGGGTCAGGGGGTGCTGTGGGTCAGAGGGTGCTGTGGGTCGGGGGGTGCCGTGGGTCAGGGGGTGCTGTGGGTCAGGGGGTGCTGTGGGTCGGGGGGTGCCGTGGGTCGGGGGGTGCTGTGGGTCGGGGGGTGCCGTGGGTCGGGGGGTGCCGCGGGGGGGCGCGTGGGCGGTGCTGACCGCAGGCTGCGGGGCGAGTGGTGGCCGGGCTGGAAGGGGCCCAGGCGCAGGCGACAGGCCAGAGCCCCCAGCTCCTCCCCGTCGGGGGGGTCCACGGGGTAGCGCCCCCCCAGCAGGTTCCCCCGCGCCTCCTCGTACAGCAGCCGCAGCAGCTCCTCCTCCTCCAGCTGCGGGCGGCGCCGGCGTCACCCCGCGGCACCCCGGGGTGGGGGGACCCCGGTGCCCCGCGGGGGGTTCCCACTGTGGGGGGGTCCCGGGGGGGGGTCCCGGGGGGGGGGCGGCCCCGCTCACCTCCAGCTCCTTGCTCTTGGGGAAGAAAACGTTCCTGCGCAGCTGCAGGCACGGCTCGTCTGGGGGAGAGGGGGGTCAGGGCGCGCCCGGGGGCACCCAGGGGTGCGAGGGCCCCCCCGTCCCCCCGAGTCTCACCGCGGGCGATGTCGCGGGGGGAGCCCAGGCTGAGGCGCAGCAGCAGGTCGGGCCACTGCCGGGCCAGGCGCAGCGGGCGGTGCCGCGGCTTCAGCTGCACCTCTGGGACACGGACACGTCACCCCCCGCTGGCACCCGCTGGCACCCAGTGACACCCAGTGACACCCGCTGGCACCCACTGACACCCGCTGACACCCAGTGACACCCAGTGACACCCAGTGACACCCAGTGACAGACACCCACTGACACCCGCTGACACCCAGTGACACCCACTGACACCCAGTGACACCCAGTGACAGACACCCACTGACACCCAGTGACACCCAGTGACACCCGCTGGCACCCACTGACACCCGCTGGCACCCACTGACACCCAGTGACACCCAGTGACACCCGCTGGCACCCAGTGACACCCAGTGACAGACACCCACTGACACCCAGTGACACCCAGTGACAGACACCCAGTGACAGACACCCACTGACACCCACTGACACCCACTGACACCCACTGACACCCAGTGACACCCGCTGGCACCTACTGACACCCACTGACACCCAGCGACACCCGCTGACACCCACTGATACCCGTTGGCACCCACTGACACCCAGTGACACCCGCTGGCACCCGCTGACCCCCACGGACCCACCCACTGACACCCTCCCCCTGTGTCTGAGCCCGCCGCTGGCCCCCGGCCCCGCCCCTCCCTGAGGCTCCGCCCCTCTCCATTGGCCCCGTCCCCTCCCCGCGGAGCCCCGCCCCTCCCCAGTGACCCCGCCCCCTCCAGCGGAGCCCCGCCCCCCTTGCCTCTGCCCCTCTCCATTGGCCCCGTCCCCTCCCCGCGGAGCCCCGCCCCTCTCCATTGGCCCCGTCCCCTCCCCGCGGAGCCCCGCCCCTCCCCAGTGACCCCGCCCCTCACCCAGCAGGGGCGAGGCCATCCACAGCGCCAGCGCGTGCCCGGCGGCGGGCGGGAGGCGCAGCGCCCCCTGCAGGCGGCGGAGCAGCTCCGCGGCCGTGGGCCCCGGCGGTGGCTCCAGCGGCAGCGGCACCCGCGCCCCGTCCGGCAGGAACGTCACGGCGGCGGGGGCTGCGGGGGCTGCGGGGCTGCGTGGGACCGGCGGGACCCCGGCACCCCCCAGAGGGACCCGGCGGGGACCCCGACACCCCGAAGGGTCCCGGCAGGACCCCCCGGACACCCCGAAAGGGACCCGGAGGGACCCCGACACCCCGAAGGGACCCCGACACCCCCCGAAGGGACCCGGCGGGACCCCCCGGACACCCCGAAGGGACCCCGACACCCCCCGAAGGGACCCGGCGGGACCCCCCGGACACCCCGAAGGGACCCCGACACCCCCCGAAGGGACCCGGCGGGACCCCCAGGACACCCCGAAGGGACCCCGACACCCCCCGAAGGGACCCGGCGGGACCCCCCGGACACCCCGAACGGACCCGGCGGGACCCCGACACCCCCCCAGAGGGACCCGGCGGGACCCCCCGCGGACCCCCCCCGTCCTTCAAAGGGACACTGCGGAACGCCCAGAAAGGGACCCCCGGACCCGCGGGAACCCCCAGAGGGACCAGGGACACCCCCGCCCCCCGGGACGCCCGGACACCCCCTCCCGCCCCCGAGGGCCCCGCAGCCCCGCCCCCAGGGCCCGCGGGCCGGGCCCCGCCCCCTCACCGGCAGCGCCGGGGGCCGCGGACGCCCCCTCCCCCTCCATGCGCGGGGTCGCGGCGCGGAGGGTCACGGCGGGGTCAGCGCGGGGTCACGGCGGGGTCAGGGCTCGGGGCGCTCCGCGCGCCCTTCCCGCGCCGCGCGGAAGCTCCGCGGGGGGAGGAGCCGCGCCCCGTGACGTCACCGCGCCCCGCCCCGCGCAGCGCCCCCCGGCGGCCGGAGGAGCCGCGGGCGGCGCAGGAAGAGGCGGAGCCGCGGTACGAAGTATAGAACCGTGTATTCCTCTGTGCGGGGGGGCCGGGGGGGCCCGGCCCGGCGGGGCGCCGGAAATTAAAAAAAGAAACCCAAAGAAAGACCCGGGGGGCGGTAAAAAAAAACAATTAAAAGGGGCGGGGGCGGAGTGGGGGGTCCGCGCCCCTTCCGGGGGGGTCCCGCACCCCACGCGGGGGGGGGTCCCGCGGCCCCCAGGCCCCTCTGACGCTCCCCCGGGCGTGCGGGGACCCCCCCGCGCCCCCGTTTCCCTCGGGGGGACACAGACAGACGACCACAGAGGTGCCACCCGGGGCGGGGGGGTGACGGTGCCGGTGCCACCCGGGGCGGGGGGGGGGTGACAGCCCGCGGGGGGGGGGGGGAGGGTCGAGGGTGGCGGCCCGTTTCGGGGAGGGGGGGGGACAGGGACAGGCGCGTCCCCCCCGTCAGACATAGTACTCCTTGTCCTTGTTGCGTCGGGCCTTGCCAGGCGCCTTGGGGGGCGCGGGGGGCACCTTCTCCTTGGGGGTCCCCCCGCCGGGGGGGGCGGCGGCGGCGTTGGGGGCCCCCCCGGGGGCTCCGGCGGCGTTGGCGGCGTTGGCGGGGGGGGCGGCCCCGATGTAGTGGCGGCTCTGGTCCACCTGGTAGGAGCCTTCGTCCCTGTTGCGGTACTTGTACATGGCGTAGAGGAGGATGAGGATGCAGAGCGCGGCGGCCGCCACGATGCCGACCACCATCCCGGTGGTGCCGCCGGCCTCCCGCACCACCTCCACGGCGCCCGGCGCGGCGGCTGTGGGGACAGCGGGACGGCGGGTGACCGGGGCGGCCGTCACCCGCCCGCGCCCCGACACCCCCTCGCGCGGGTGCCGCTCGCCCGCCGGCACCAGGCCCGGCAGCGGGACGGCCACGACGGTGGGGACGGTGACCGCCTCGGCGTTGGCGTCGGTGATGAGGTCGGCGGTGACGTCGTCGCGGCGGGGGGCGGTGATGTCACCGCCGTGGCCCGCGAAGTCCTCGTCGTCGGCCGGCGGCAGGTTGGGGTCGGCCGCCTCCCCCGAGGCGAAGCCCGAGGGCTCCTCGCAGTCGGGGCCGCAGCCGGGGGGGGCGCGGGGGGAGGCCGGGGGGGGCGGCGGGGGGGACGCCGGCCCCCCGCCCGCCGGGGACGCCGGCAGCACCAGCTCACCGCCTGCGGAGACAGAAACGAGACGGGGGGGGCCGGAGAGGGGGGGCCCCGCGTCAGCCCCCGCCGCGGCCCCCCCCGGCCCCCCGAACCCCCCCACCGCTGCCGCCGCCGCCGCCGCTTCTCGCCGTTACTATTAGCATTATTATTAGCATCATCTTTTTTTTTTTTTAGCTAATTTCCGCTTTTTTTTTTTTAAGAGCAAACCGCGGCGCTGCCGTCAACTTACATCGCGGGATGGGGCCGGGTGATTTTAGCGTGGAGGAAAAAGAAATTGCAGGAAGGAAGGGAAAGCACACAAAAAAAAGAGAAGAAAGAAAGAAAAAAGAGAAAAAAGAACAAAAAGAAAAGAAGAGAGAGACACTCGGTGAGAAGGTGCCGCCGGCCGACCCCCTGCGGCGCCACCGGCCTGCGCCCGGCCAGCCCTGCCTGCGGCCCTGGAGCCGTCGGCCTTGAACCCGGCCTTGAACCCAGCCATCCGGGCTGCCATCCATCCGGCCGGCCACCGGCCATCCGTCCATCCGTCCATCCATCCATCCATCCCTGAGGCTGTCCATCCGTCCATCCATCCGTCCATCCATCCATCCATCCCTGAGGCTGTCCATCTGTCCGTCCATCCGTCCATCCATCCGTCCGTCCGTCCATCCATCCATCCATCCATCCATCCATCCATCCATCCATCCCTGAGGCTGTCCATCCGTCCGTCCATCCGTCCATCCATCCGTCCATCCATCCATCCATCCCTGAGGCTGTCCATCTGTCCGTCCATCCGTCCATCCATCCGTCCGTCTGTCCATCCATCTGTCCATCCATCCATCCATCCATCCATCCCTGAGGCTGTCCATCTGTCCGTCCATCCGTCCATCCATCCGTCCGTCCGTCCATCCATCTGTCCATCCATCCATCCATCCATCCCTGAGGCTGTCCGTCCATCCGTCCATCCATCCATCCGTCCGTCCGTCCATCCATCCGTCCGTCCATCCATCCATCCATCCATCCGTCCATCCGTCCATCCATCCGTCCATCCGTTCATCTGTCCATCCATCCGTCCATCCATCCATCCATCCATCCATCCATCCATCCGTCCATCCGTCCATCCGTTCATCTGTCCATCCATCCGTCCGTCCATCCATCCATCCATCCATCCGTCCATCCGTCCGTCCATCCATCCATCCATCCATCCGTCCATCCATCCATCCATCCCTGAGGCTGTCCATCTGTCCGTCCATCCGTCCATCCATCCGTCCATCCATCCATCCATCCATCCATCCATCCATCCATCCATCCCTGAGGCTGTCCATCCGTCCATCCATCCGTCCATCCATCCATCCATCCATCCATCCATCCATCCATCCATCCCTGAGGCTGTCCATCTGTCCGTCCATCCGTCCATCCATCCGTCCGTCCATCCATCCATCCATCCATCCATCCATCCATCCATCCATCCATCCCTGAGGCTGTCCATCCGTCCGTCCATCCATCTGTCCATCCATCCATCCATCCATCCATCCCTGAGGCTGTCCATCTGTCCGTCCATCCGTCCATCCATCCGTCCGTCCGTCCATCCATCTGTCCATCCATCCATCCATCCATCCCTGAGGCTGTCCGTCCATCCGTCCATCCATCCATCCGTCCGTCCGTCCATCCATCCGTCCGTCCATCCATCCATCCATCCATCCGTCCATCCGTCCATCCATCCGTCCATCCGTTCATCTGTCCATCCATCCGTCCATCCATCCATCCATCCATCCATCCATCCGTCCATCCGTCCATCCATCCATCCGTCCATCCATCCGTCCGTCCGTCCATCCATCTGTCCATCCATCCATCCATCCATCCATCCATCCATCCCTGAGGCTGTCCGTCCATCCGTCCATCCATCCGTCCATCCGTCCATCCGTTCATCTGTCCATCCATCCGTCCGTCCATCCATCCATCCATCCATCCGTCCATCCGTCCGTCCATCCATCCATCCATCCATCCGTCCATCCGTCCATCCATCTGTCCATCCGTCCATCCATCCATCCATCCATCCGTCCATCCGTCCATCCATCTGTCCATCCATCCGTCCATCCATCCATCCATCCGGCCAGCCTCCATCCATCCATCCCTCCATCCCTGAGTGAGTCCATCATCCATCCATCCATCCATCCATCCATCCATCCATCCATCCATCCAATCGTCCATCTGTCCATCCATCCCAGAGGCTGTCCATCCATCCATCCATCCATCCATGTGTCCATCTGTCCGTGTGTCCGTCCATCCATCCATCCATCCATCCATCCCTGAGTGAGTCCATCATCCGTCCATCCATCCATCCATCCATCCATCTTTGAATCCATCCATCTGTCCATCCATCTGACCATCTGTCTGTCCGTCCATCCATCCTTTGAGTGACTCCATCCATCCATCCATCCATCCATCCATCTGTCCATCCATCCGTCCGTCCATCCCATAGTCCATCCATCTGTGCATCCCTTCATCCTCGGATCCATCCATCCTTGAATCCATCCGTCCATCCATCCATCCATCCATCCATCCATCCATCCATCCATCCATCCATCCCTCCATCCCTGAGTGAGTCCATCATCCATCCATCCATCCATCCATCTTTGAATCCATCCATCTGTCCATCCATCCATCCGTCCATCCCATAGTCCATCATCTGTGCATCCTTCATCCTTGGATCCATCCGTCCTTGAATCCATCTGTCCATCCATCCGTCCGTCCGTCCATCCTTGAGTCTGTCCATCCAGCCGTCCTTGAATTCATCCACCCACCCACCCACCCATCTGTCTGTCCTTGAATCCACCCTTGAGTCCGTCTGTCCATCCACACGTCAGTCCCTGTGTCCACCCACCCGTCCACACGTCCGTCTGTCCAGCTTTGAATCCAACTCTCTGTCTGTGTGTCCATCCAGCCTTGGCTCTGTCCATCCACCTGCCCATCTGTGCGTCCTTTCACCCAAGAATCCACCCATTGACCTTGAACCCGTCTGTCTGTCCATCCATCCATCCATCTGTCCAGCCAGCCAGCCCTGAGTCCACCTGTGCGTCCATCCGTCCTTGAATCCATCTGTCCATCCGTCTGTCCATCCTTCTTCCATCCATCTGTCCATGTGTCCGTCCATCCATCCATCCGTCCATCCATCCATCCATCCATCCCTCCGTCCATCCGTCCATCCTTTGTCCATCCAGCCATCCATCCGTCCGTCTGTCCGTCCATCCCTGAGTCCATCCATCTGTGCATCTCTTCATCCTCGGATCCATCTGTCCTTGAATCCATCCGTCCATCCATCCATCCGTCTGTCCATCCGTCCATCCTTCATCCATCTGTCCATCCATCCATCCATCCGTCCATCCTTTATCCATCCATCCATCTGTCCATCCGTCCATCCATCCATCTGTCCATCCATCCATCCATCCATCCGTCCATCCGTCCATCCATCTGTCCATCCGTCCATCCTTCATCCATCTGTCCATCCGTCCATCCATCCATCCATCCATCCCTCCGTCCGTCCGTCCATCCTTTATCCATCCATCCATCCATCCATCTGTCCATCCATCCTTTATCCATCCATCCGTCCGTCCGTCCGTCCGTCCATCCATCCGTCCGTCCGTCCATCCATCCCTCCATCCATCCGTCCATCCTTCATCCATCTGTCCATGTGTCTGTCCATCCATCCATCCCTCCGTCCATCCATCCTTGACTCTGTGCCTCTGCCCACCCATCCATGTGTCCGTCTGTCCTCGGATCCATCTGCCCATCCGTGCGTCCATCCGTCCATCCAGCCCTGAATCCGTCTGTCTGTCCATGTGTCCGTCCAGCCTCAAATCCATCCATCAACCCTTGCGTCCATCCGTCCGTCCATCATCCGTCCGTCTGTCCATGCTCCATCCATCCCTCTGTCCGTGTGTCCATCCATCCTCCATCCGTTCCCCCCCTTTAGCCGTCGTCTGTCCATCGTCCGTCCGTCAGTCCATCAGTCCGTCCGTCCGTCCGTCCGTCCCCCTCTCCTCCCCCCCTGCTCCCCCCGCCGCTGCCGCCCCTCCCCCCCGCAGGGTCAGGTGGGGCTCGGGGGGTCCCGGGCGTCTGGGGGACGCCCCACCCCCACGGCACTGGGAGGGACCCCCCAGGCGCGGGGGCACCCATGGGTGCCGGGGGGGGAGGGGACCCAGGCGCCCGGGCTCGGGGAGCCCCGAGCGACGCTGGGGGAGGGGAGGGGAGGGCCCTCGCACGAGGCCCTGGGCGGCAGCGGGCGTGCGACGGCCTCGCACGCGGGGGTGACCCCCGGGGGCCCCTCCCTGTCCGTCCGTCCGTCCGTCCGTCCGTCGGGGTGGGGCCAGGGGCGAGGGGCGGGGCTTGCACGGGGCCCCGGGGCACACGCGTGTGCGTGGAGCTGGCAGGAGCGTGTGCCACAGGGCGGGGAACACGCGTGTGCGGGGGTGGGGCCGCCTGCAAGGGGGGGCAGGGACGCGTGTGCACGGGGGGTGTGCGGGGGCGTGCGAGTGTGTGAGCATGAGCGGCTGCTGTGCACACGCGTGTGTCTGTGCGCAGGCGTGTCGGTGGCTGTGCACGTGTGTGTGTGAGCAGCTCCTGCGCACACGTGTGTGCACGGCTGTGTGCCCATGGGGGCACCCTGGTGCCCTTCTGTATGTGCAAGCACGTGCACAAGCCTGTGTGTGCGTGTGAGCAGCTGTCGTGCACACGCACGTGCATTTGTGTACAGCTGTGTGAGCCTGGGCGTCTGCATGGGTGTGCACCAGCGTGCACGTGTGTGTGTGCAGCCAAGTGCCTGCTGGTGTGCACAAGCACATGTGTGAGCCCGTGTGTGCACGTGTGTCTGTGTGCATGTGTGTCTGTGTGCACGTGTGTGTGCATGTGCGCGCGTGTGTGTGCATGCACGTGTGTGTGCACGTGTGTGCAGCTGCGTGTGTTCCTGTGTGCGTGAACATGGGCACGAATGTGTGTGCGCTTCTGTGTGCACGTGTGTGTGTGTGTACAGGTGTGTGAGCAGCTCTTGTGCACGTGTGTGCGTGGATGCAGCCACATGTACGCGTGTGTGTGTGCGCACGCACGTGTGTGCGCGTGTGGGTGCAGCTGGGTGCGTTCCCGCGTGCACAAGCATGTGACCCCGTGCCCGTGCACACCCGCACGTCTGCAGACACACGCGTGTGCCCCGGCTGCCCCCCGCGCGTGCGAGGGCGGCGCCGCCGCCGTGGCGGGTGCGCGTGCGTGTGTGCGGTGGCGGGGCGGGGGTGCGGGCGTGCCCCGGGCGGGCGTGCGAGGCCGTGTCGCACACGCGCGTGCCCGGGGCGTCCCCGCGGAGGAGCACCCACCTGTGCCGGGCTCACACTCCTCCAGGTCCTCGTCGTCGCTCGGGCACTCGGCCGAGGCCACCAGCAGGTCGTCGGTGTTCTGGGGGGGGGGGGGAGGGGGGTCACCGGCCGCCCGGCGCCCCCGCCCCTCCCCCACCCCACCCCGGGGCGCCCCCGGGTGCCCTCCCCTCCCCCCCCCCCTCCCCGTACCTGTGCGACGGTGTCGCGGAGGGTGGGCGAGCGCCCGCGGCGGGTGGTGGTGGTGGCCATGGTGGTGGTGGTCTCCATGATGGTGGTGGCCATGTCGGGGGGGGCGGGCGTGGCGCCGGGCGGGGCGGGGGGCGGGGGGGGCTCCCCCACCAGCCGCAGGTCCCCCTCCAGCCGCACCCGCGGGTGCCCCTCGGCCGCCAGCGCCAGCAGCTTCAGCCCGTTGTAGTAGAGCCCCGAGAGCTGCCCCTGGAAGGGGCGGCCGCGGTCGCGCCCCCCCACGCGCACGGCCGCCTGGCTGTTGAAGATGGTCAGCTGGCGGCCTGCGGAGACACGGCGCACGCGCCTCGCACGGGCACGGGGACGGGCACGGGGCCCCCCGGCCCCCCGGCCCCCCGCCGCCGCGCGCGCCTCGCCCGAGCGCGCCTCGCCCAGGGGCTCTGCGTGTGTCGCACGAGCGCACGTTGCACGAGGGCCGCGGCGGGTGCTGCACCGGGGCGCGATGCACGAGGGCCGCAGCGCGGGCGTTGCACGACCGTGCCGCTGCACAAGCGCGCGTTGCACGAGGGCCGCAGCACCGGGGTGGGATGCGTGAGGACCAAACACGTGTTGCACGAGGGTCACGTGTGCGTCGCACGAGGAGCAGCCCCGTGCCCCAGCCCCGCCACCGCCTGCACGGCCCCCCCCCCACCCCCCCGGTGCCCCCCTCCCCCCCCTCCCCTCCCCCCGCCCTCGTGCCCCCCGGGCGGCGGCAGTTAAAGGGACCCCAACGCCCTCCCGGCCCCTTTAACCCTCTGAGCTGCGCCGGGGGCTCAGTTTGGGCTCAATTCAGCCACTTTTGGTTCATTTGGAGCTGGGAGGGGGCGGGGGGAGGGGTCCTGCCTGAGCGGGGCCGGGGCGTGCGAGGGCGTGCGAGGGCGGGGGGGCGGCTGGTGCACGGGTGGCTCCTGCGCGCACATGGCCCTTGTGCGCCCACAACACTTGTGCACGCACGCTTGTGCACGCACGGCCCTCGTGCACACCCACCACACGCACACACGGCCCTCGTGCACGCACCACGCTTGTGCACGCACGGCCCTCGTGCAGCCACAGCCCCTCGCACGCTCGCCACTCTCGCACACTCGCGGCCCTCGTGCACGCTCAGCCCTGGTGCACGCCCGGTCCTCGTGCACGCCCCGGCCCTGCCCCTCCGGTGTCGCTCGTCACCGGGCCAATTAGTGTCGCTAATTAGTGCGGTTATTATGCGGGTTTTAGCTTCGTTTATGCTGGTTTAGGGCCCGGGGGGGCGGCAGCACTCAAAGGGTTAAAGCGCGGTTTAGGGGGCGGTTAAGTTCGTTAGTGTCCCTTTAACCAGGCGGGTTAGCGAGGTTAGCGAGGTTAGCGAGGTTAACGAGGTTAACGAGGTTAACGAGGTTAACGAGGGGGCGGGGGGCAGAGTCACTGGACACCCGGGTCCCCCCGGGACCACGAGTCCTCGGGGACGTGGGGCCTGGATGTGGGGACCCCAAACATCTGGAGCACAAACATCTGGGTACAGGTGCCCGGGTACCCCGACATCTGGGTGCCCCAACATCTGGATACCCCAACATCTGGGTATCCCGACATCTGGATACCCCGACATCTGGGTGCCCCAACATCTGGGTGCCCCAACATCTGGGTATCCCGACATCTGGATACCCCGACATCTGGGTGCCCCGACATCTGTGTGCCCCAACATCTGGGTATCCTGACATCTGGGTATCCCGACATCTGGATACCCCGACATCTGGGTACCCCAACATCTGTGTGCCCCAACATCTGGGTATCCTGACATCTGGATACCCCGACATCTGGGTGCCCCGACAACTGGATACCCCAACATCTGGATACCCCAACATCTGGGTGCCCCGGCATCTGGGTATCCTGACATCTGGATACATCAATATCTGGGTACCCCAACATCTGGAGATCCAAACATCTGGGTGCCCCAACATCTGGGTACCACAACAGCTGGGTATCACAACAGCTGGATATCCAAACATCTGGGTACTCCAACATCTGGGTACCCAAACATCTGTGTGCCGGGTGCTGGGGTCCCCAAAGATTTGGGCCCCCAAACATCTGGGTACCGGGTGCTGGGGGCTCCAAACAGCGGTGTCCAAAAATCTGGGCCCCAAACATCTGGATCCAAAACATCTGGGCACTGGGATCCCCAAACATCTGGCTCCCACACATCTGGACACCAGGTGCCAGGGTCCCCCCACACCTGCGCCTTGAACATCTGGGATCCAAACACCTGGGTGCCCAAACAGTGGGACTCAAACATCTGGACACCAGGTGCTGGGGGCCCCAAACATCTGGGCCTTGAACATCTGGGTCCCCAAACATCTGGGATCCAAAACATCTGGGCACCGGGGACCAGGGTCCCCAAACACCCGGACACCAGGTGCCAGGGCCCCCACACATCCGGGCCTTGAACATCTGGGTCCCCAAACATCTGGGCCCCAGGTGCCGGGGCCCCAACATCTGGTCCCCACACATCTGGGGGGCGGGGGCGGGGCGGTGCTCACGCGTTACCTTTGTCGAGCAGCCACTCATCGACCACCCGCCCCAGGCGGTAGGGGATGCGCTGCCGCGCCAGCGCCAGCCGCTCGCTGTCCCCGCTGCCTTCGGAGGGAGGAGAAGAGGGTTACGGCCCGCGGCCACGCCCGGACACTGCCACCACCTGCCACCGCGGCCTCACCCTTGGCGGGACCGCGGCGTCACCCCTGGTGTCACTGCTGGCATCACCGTCACCGGGCTGGGACCGCTGGTGGCATCAGGGCACCACTGTGGTGTCACCATCACTGGGGCGTGACCACGTGTCACCGTTGGCAGCACCGTGGTGTCACCGTGGTGTCACTGTCACCATGTATGACCACGTGCCATGGTTGGCAGCACCGTGGTGTCACCAGGGTGTCACCGTCACCATGGCATGACCACGTGTCACCGTTGGCAGCACCGTGGTGTCACCGTCACCATGTATGACCACGTGTCACTGTTGGCAGCACCACGGTGGGACCGTGGTGTCACTGTCACTGAGTGTGACCGGGCTGTGACCATTGGTGGCGTCACTGTCACTGGGGTGTGACCACGTGTCACTGTTGTCACCACCCTCGGCAGCGCTGGGGGGCACCACGGCGTCACCATCGGCGTCACCAGGACACAACCGTGGCGTCACCATCAGCGTCAGCAGGACGCGACCGCAGTGTCACCGTCACTGGGGTGTCACCGCGGTGTCACCGGGGCGTGGCCGCGTTGGGTCTTTAGGGGGCGTTTAGGGGGGCGTTAGGGGGGCCGGGGGGGAGGGGCGGGGCCGCCCGGGTCCCCTCGCGGCCGCGGTCGCGCTGCCCTTCGTTAGCGCCCTCGTTAGGGTGGGGGCTGCGGGGCCCGGGGGGTGTCCGTAGGTGCCGTGGGGTGCTATAGGGTGCCTATAGGTGCTGTGGGTGCTATGAGGTGCCTTTAAGGGCTCCAGGGCACCTACGGGTGCCACAGGGTGGCTCTGGAGTTCCCAGAGGTGCTATAGGGTGTCCCCAAGCGCTCCAAGGTGTCTGCAGGTGCTGTAGGGTGGCTGTGGGGTGCTATAGGGTGCTATGGGGTTCCCATAGGTGCTATAGGGTGCCCCCAGGCACTTGGGACGCCCCTGGGTGACATAGGGTGGGTCTGGGGTGCTGTAGGGTGCTCTAAGGCTCCCATAGGTGCTATAGGGTGCTATGAGGGGTCTCCAAGCACTCCAGGGTGCCTGTGGGTGGATTTGGGATGCTGTAGGGTGCTGTGGGGTTCCCATAGGTGCTATAGGGTGTAACAGGGTGCTGTGGGGTTGCCATAGGCGCTATAGGGTGCCCCCAAGTGCTTGGGGTGCTGTACGGTGGCTCTGGGGTGCTGTGGGGTTCCCATAGGTGCTATAGGGTGCTCTGTTCCTGTGGGCACTATAGGGTGCTATAGGGTGCTGTGGGGGTTCCTGCAGGCACTATAGGGTGCTATAGGGCACTATAGGGTGCTCTGGGGTTCCTGTAGGTGCTATAGGGTGCTAAAGGGCACTATAGGGTGCTCTGGGGTTCCTGTAGGTGCTATAGGGTGCTAAAGGGCACTATAGGGTGCTCTGGGGTGCCTGTGGGCACTATAGGGTGCTATAGGGTTCCCATAGGTGCTATAGGGTGCTATAGGGTGCTCTGGGGTTCCTGTGGGCACTATAGGGTGCTATAGGGTGGTATAGGGTTCCCATAGGTGCTATAGGGTGCTCTGGGGTGCCTGTAGGCGCTATAGAGTTCCCGTGGGTGCTATAGGGTGCTCCGGGGCTCTGTCGGGTTCCCGTAGGGGCCACAGGGCGCTGTAGGGCGCTATAGGGTGCCACGGGGGGCTGCCGCGGCGCGGGGGGGTACCTGGGGGGTAGCGCTCGTGCAGGGGCCCCCCGTCCACCTGGAGGGTGGCGTTGCCGCCGCTGCGGGTGAAGCGAACGACGTGGAACCGCCCGTCGCTGACGGCCGCGCCCCGCTCCTCCAGCGCGATGTCCTCGGTGCCCACGTTGAACAGCACCCCCACGGCCCCCTGCGCCTGCGGGGGGGCACCGTGGGTCCAGGGAGCCCCCGCGCCCCCCCACAGCCCCTGCGGGTCCCCCCAAGCCCGGCCCTGCGGGGGGGTGAAGGACCCCCCCTGCCCCATGGGTGGGGGTGGGGGGGGGTCCCCCAGACACCTGGGTCCCCCCAGAAGGGGGGTTGGGGGGGAGCTGGAGCCCCCCCCCAGGTCCCCAGGAAGGGGGGGGGGGGGCTGCCAGAGTGACCCCCCCCCAGGGTCCCTACAGGTGTCCGGGACCCTCAGACCCCCCCCCGTTCCCAGGGGCCCCCATTCCCCCGACTCCCCCTGTCCCCCCACACCCCCCCCATGATGTGCAGCTGCAGGAAGTCCCCATTTCCCCCATTTTTGCCCATTTCCCCATTTTGCCCATTTTCCCCCCATTTTTCCCCCTTACGATGTGCAGCTGCAGGAAGTCC
Organism: Strix uralensis; assembly: GCF_047716275.1. Taxonomy (NCBI): domain Eukaryota; kingdom Metazoa; phylum Chordata; class Aves; order Strigiformes; family Strigidae; genus Strix; species Strix uralensis. The sequence continues at coordinate 123,136 of NW_027436831.1, forward strand.
CCATTTCCCCCATTTTTGCCCATTTCCCCTATTTTTGCCCATTTCCCCCATTTTTGCCCGTTTCCCCTATTTTTGCCCATTTCCCCTATTTTTGCCCATTTCCCCCATTTTTGCCCGTTTCCCCTATTTTTGCCCATTTCCCCTATTTTTGCCCATTTCCCCCATTTTTGCCCATTTCCCCCATTTCCCCCGTTTCCCCCATTTCCCCGTTTCCCCCGTTTCCCCCATTTTTGCCCATTTCCCCCCATTTTCCCCCCGTTTCCCCCTTACGATGTGCAGCTGCAGGAAGTCCCCCAGCCCGGCGGCGCTCTCCACCCGCAGCAGGACGGCGTCGCGCTGGTGGGTGCTGAAGCCCAGGGCCAGCCGGTCCGCGCGGGTGCTGGGCCGGTCGTTGGGGGGCCACGTGTAGGTGATCAGCGCCCCCCCCCTTGCCGAAGATGTAGGTGGTGCCCGCTGGGGGGGGAGGAGGGGGGGTCAGGGGGACCCCGGCACGCGGGGGGGCCCAGGGGACACCCCACGGCGGGGGGGGACCCAGCACTGGGGGGGGGGTGTGTGGGGGGGGGGTGTCCGGGTGTCTGCGACCCCCCCCTTGTTTGGGGGGGGGGGGGGAGGGGCGGGGTGGGCCCAGGCGTCCGGGTGCTGCTGCTACCCCACTGCCATGTAGGTCAGCGCCTCCCACGAGGGCTCGGCCTCGCACGAGGGATGGGCTTGCACGAGGGCTCACGTGAGGGACAGGGCTTGCACGAGGGCTCGGCCTTGCACGAGGGACGGGGCTTGCACGAGTTCTTGGCTTCGCACGAGGGCTCAGTCTCTCACGAGAGCTCGGCCTCGCACGAGGGACAGGCCTTGCACGAGGGCTCGGCCCCTCCCCGCGTCCTGGCCCCACGCCACCACAGGGCACACGAGGGACACGCACACTCACTCACACTCGTGCACGCTGCCCCCCCCCGCCCGCAGCTGCACCCCCACCCGTCACACACACGTGCACGCACACACACACACGCGCGCATGTGCGAGGGCGCACACACAGACACACCACAGGGCCGTGCACACGCATGTGTGCAAGGGGGGGTACAGATGACCCCACAACTGCAGCCCCCCCCGCCCCCCCCAGTGAACTGCAGCCCCAGGAGGAGGAGGAGGAGGAGGGAGAGGAAGGCCACTCTAGGGGTCCCTGGGAGGAAGAGGAGGAGGAGGAAGACGGGGGTTTGGGTCCCAGGAGCAGGAGGGGAGGAAGAGGAGGAGGCGGCGGCTGGGGGTGTTGTGGCCCCCACAAGGAGAAGGAAGAGGACAGATCTGGGGGTCCCCAGGAGGAGGAGGAGGAGGATGAAGACTTTGGGGTCCCCACGAGCAGAAGAGGATCAGGAAGAGGAGGAGGACGGAGGTTTTGGGTTCCCCACAAGCAGCAGGGGAGGAAGAGGAGGAGGAAGGCAGGTCTGGGGGTCTCCACAAGCAGGAGGAGGAGGATGGGGGTTTGGGGGTTCCCATGAGCGGGAGGAAGATGAGGAGGGGAGGAAGAGGAGCAGGCTGGGGGCTTGGGGTCCCTGTGAGCACAAGGGGAGGAGGAGGAGGGGGAGAAATGCCGGTCTGAGGGTACCCGGGAACAGGTGGGGAGGAAGAGGAGGGTGAGAAGGAGGAGGAGGAGGGTGAGAAGGAGGAGGAAGGTCTGAGGATCTTCTGGAGGAAGAGGAGGAGGAAGGTTCTGGGGTCCCTGTGAGCTCAAGGGGGGGAGGAGGAGGAGGAAGAGAAGGAGGAGGGGAAGAGGGGGAGGACCCCACAAGCAGGAGGGGAGGAAGAAGAGGACAGGGGTCAGGGGGTCCCTGTGAGCAGGAGGAAGAGGAGGGTGAAAAGGATGGGGAGGAAGGCTGGTCGTGGGGTCCCTGTGAGCAGGAGGAAGAGGAAGGGAGGAAGAGGAGGAGGAGGGGGGTTTGGGGTCCCTGTGAGCACAAGAGGAGAACGAGGAGGGTGAGGAGCAGGAGGAAGGCAGGTCTGGGGGTCCCCAGGAGGAGGAGGAGGGTTTTGGGGTCCCCACAAGCAGAAGAGGAGGAAAAAGAGGATGAGGAAGAGCAGGAAAGTGGGGGGGGGGGGGGGGGGGAGGTCCCCATGAGCAGGAGGGAAGAGGAGGGTGAGGAGGAGGAGGAAGGCAGGTCTGGGGGTTCCTGTGAGAAGGGGGGGAGGAAGAGGAGCAGGATGGGGGTTTCGGGGTCCCCACAAGCAGGAGGAGGAAGAGGAGGGTGGGAGTTTAGGGGTCCCCATGAGTGGGAGGGGAGGAAGAAGAGGGGAAGGAGGAGGAGGAGGATGGGGATCTGAGGTCCCTGCAAGCAGGAGGGATGAAGAGGAGGAGGAGGAGGGTGTTAGAGTCCCCATGAGCACAAGAGGAAGAAGAGGAGGGTGAGGAAGAGGAGGAGGAGGATGAGGATGGGGCCTTTGGGGTCCCCACAAGCAGGACGGGAGGAAGAGGAGGACAGAGGTTTGGGGGTCTCCCAGGATCAGGAGGGGAGCAGGAGGAGGAAGGTCAGCTGGGAGGGGTCCCCAGGAAGGGGAGGAGGAAGGTTGGTCTTGGGGTCCCCAGGAGGAGGAAGATGAGGAGGAAGGTTGGTCTTGGGGTCCCCAGGAGGGGGAGGGAGGCCAGTCTGAGGGTCCCCACGAGGAGGAGGAAGGCTGAGTTGGGGGTCCCCAGGAGGAGGAAGATGAGGAGAAGGGCCGGTGTTGGGGTCCTCAGGAGGAGGAGGAGGAGGAAGGTCGGCCGAGTCCCCCAGGCAGCGAGGCGGAGGAGGAGGAGGAGGAGGAGGAGGAAGAGAGGGAGAGGAGGAGGAGGAAGAGGAGAGGAGGAGGAGGAGAGGAGGAGGAGAGGAGGAGGAGGAGGAGGAGAGGAGGAGGAGGAGGCTCACCGTGGGCGCCGCGGGTGAGGAAGGGCGTGCGGTTGATGGCGATGGGGACGGTGCCGTGGCGGCTGTGGAAGTGGTGGACGTGGTGGGTGGTGGAGAGGCTGGAGGAGACCCTGGCCGGGCGCCCGGGGGCCGCCAGCACCCCCAGCGCCAGCAGCGCCAGCCCCAGCGCCCCGGGGCCCCCCCGGCCCCCCATCGGCCCCTCAGCGCCCCCCCGCCATCCGCCGGCACCCCCGCGGGGGGGGGCAGGGGGGGCGCCCGAAACGGGGCCGGGGCCGGGACCCCGGGCTGAGCCGCCCGGGACGGGGGGAGCCCCCCCGGGGGGGGATGGAAGGGGGGGGCGGGGAGGGGGGAGCCCAAAAGTGGGGGGGGATGGAGGGAGGGGAGCCCCAAAAGTGGGGGGGGGGGATGGAGGGGGGGAGCCCCAAAAGTGGGGAGGGGGATGGAGGAGGGGGGGGAGCCCCAAAAGTGGGGGGGGGATGGAGGAGGGGAGCCCCAAAAGTGGGGGGGGATGGAGGAGGGGGTGAGCCCCAAAAGTGGGGGGGGCGAGGGGAGGGGGGTGAGCCCCAAAAGTGGGGGGGATGGAGGGGGGGGTGCACCCCAACACGGGCTCTGGGGAGGACGGAGCCCCAAAACGGGGCCTGGGGGGGTCACAGCCCAAAACGTGGGGAGGGGGGAGGCGTCTGTGGTCCGGGGGGGCCTCTGCACCCCAAAATGTGGCCCTGGGGCGGGTTTGTGCCCCAAAACGTGGTTTGAGGGGGAGCTGAGCCCCAAAATGTGCCCGGGGGGGGGGCGGCCTAAAACGGGGCTGGGGGGAGTCTGTGCCCCAGAGTGGGGCGGGGGGGTCACTGCACCCCAGAGGGCGGCCTGGGGGGGGCACCCCCCAAATGTGGCCTGAAGGGGGGAGTTGGGCCCCAAAATAGGGTCTGGGGGGGGTTGTGGCGCCCCAAAACGTGGTGGGGGGAGGATTGTGCCCCAAAATGTGGCCTGGGGGGGGCGAACCCCAAAATGGGGCTGGGGGGAGGTGAAACGAGGTGGGGAGGGAAGGGGGAGGGAGCTGCACCCCGAAATGGGGCTGGGGGGGGCACGAGCCCAAGATTGGGCTGGTGGGGCCTCGAGTCACCCCAAAAATGGGGCGGGGGGGGCACAGCCCCGGATCACCCCGACCTCGAGCCGGGGGGGGCCCCAAATCTCCTCAGAACTGGGCCCTGGGTCACCCCAAGGGCTGGGGGGGCCCCGGGTCACCCCGAAAACGGGGCTGGGGGGGGCCCCGAGTGACCCCAAATCCCCCCGAAATGGGGCTGGGGGGGGGAACGGCCCAAATGTCCCCCTAGAAGGGGGCTGGGGGCGGGGCAGCCCCCCCGAGAGAAGCGCCGGGGGGGTCCCGACCCCCCCTGGGGAGCGGGGCCGGCGGTGTCCGAGCGCCCCCCCCGCGGGGGGTCCGGATCCCCCCCCGGGGCTCAGAGCATGCGGGGGGGGGGCGAGGGGGGGCCCCGGGGCGGGGGGGGCCAGGGCGGGGGGGGCGCGGGGGGGGCTCAGAGGGGGTCGAGCATGGTCCGGGGAGATGGGGGAGGGGGAGATGGAGGCTGGGGGGGGTGGAGGTGGGAGATGGGGGGTGGGGGCGGGATGTGGGGCCGGGGAGCGGGGGGGGGCGGTGGGGCGGGGGAATGTGGGGCGGGGGGTGACAGGTGTGGGGCGGGGGGGGATGTGGGGCGGCGCCGGGGGCTGCGGGGGAGGAGGATGAGGATGAGGATGGGGATGGGGATGGGGGTGGGGGTGGGCGGGGGGGGCTCTGGCCTGGGCGGCTCCGGCTGCGGCTGCGGGGCGCGGCGGGTCGGCGCGGCCGTGGGGCGCGGTGGGGCGCGGTGGGGCGGCGGGCGGCCGTGGGGGCGGCGGCGGCGGCGGGTGCTGCAGCGGGAGGGGCGGGGGAGGGGGGGAGGGGCGGGGGAGGGGCCTGCGGGGGGAGGGGCCGCGCCGCGACCCACAGCGGGGAACCCACGGACACCCCGGAGCCCCACGGGGGACCCGCGGCGAGGCGAGGGGACACCGGGGGGACGTGGAGACCCACAGCGACCCACGGGGACCCACGGCTGCCCCACAGGGACCCACAGGGACCCACAGGGACCCACAGAGACCCACAGCTGCCCCACGGGGACCCACAGGGACCCACAGGGACCCACAGAGACCCACGGCTGCCCCACAGCTGCCCCACAGGGACCCACAGGGACCCACAGGGACCCACAGAGACCCACGGCTGCCCCACAGCTGCCCCACGGGGACCCACAGGGACCCACAGGGACCTACAGAGACCCACGGCTGCCCCACAGCTGCCCCACAGGGACCCACGGCTGCCCCACAGCTGCCCCACGGGGACCCACAGCGACCCATGGGGATCCACAGCTGCCCCACAGAGACCCACCACTGCCCCACAGGGACCCACGGCTGCCCCATGGAGACCCACCGCTGCCCCACAGCAGCCCAAGGGGACCCACAGCTGCCCCACAGCAGCCCCACAGGGACCCACGGAGGCCCCCTGCAACCCACGGCAGCCCCACGGCAGCTCCCAGGGGCCCCCCGTACCCCCACAGCGACCCACAGCAGCATCCAGCCCCCCCATCACGGCGCCACCGTGCCCCACGTCCTGCCCCACGGCGTCACTGCGCCCCACAGACGCCCCACGGAGCAGCGGGACGGAGCTGGGGGGACGCAGCCCCGGGGTCCCCCGGAGGCGAGGGGGGGTGTGGGGGGGGCCCGAGTCCTCTGGGAGCCAGGGGGGGACGACACACATCGCCTGTCCTCGCACGCCCCTCGTGCCCCACACGCGTGTGCAAACAGGGAACTCACCTGGGCCTCAATGGGCTGGGACGTGGGGACCCCGTGCGAGGGACACGCGTGCCCCGTGCGAGGCACGTGGGGCCACACACGCCTTGTGCAAGGGACCAGGGACACGCAGGCCCCGTGCGAGGGACACGAGGCCGCACACACCCGTGCGAGGGACACGCGTGCCCCGTGCGAGGCACGTGAGGCCACACACGCCTTGTGCAAGGGACCGGGGGACACAGACTCCTCGTGCAAGGCACGTGGGACCAGCCGCACCTCGCACGAGGGACTCGGGGCCACGCCGCCCCCGTGCAAGGGACCTGGGGACGCCCGCGCCCCCCCCGCACCCCCCCCGACTCACGGTCGTTGCAGACGGGGCCCCCGTACGAGGTCATGGTGCAGTCGCACGTGAAGCCGTCCCACTGCTGCAGGCAGACGCCCTGGTTGGCGCACGACTCCTCCGTGCACGTCGTGCTCGGGCCTGCGGGCGCCGGCGTCACTGGGGTGCCCCTGCCCCGACCCCCCCTGCCCCGGGCGTCCTCAGGCACCCTCGTGCGCCCCGGTGCCCCCCCGTCTGCCTTCGAGCACCCTCGTGCATCCTTGTGCACCCCCTCTACATTAGTGTGCCCCCAGACACCCCCCCGCACCCTCGTGAACCCCCTCACACACCCTCCACGTGCCTTCGCATGCTGCTCTGTGCCCCCACCTGCTGTCGTGCACCATCGTGCAACCCCGCGCACCCCCATCTGCCCTCGTGCGCCCCCATGCCCCCCCCCTTCCCCTGTGCGTGCTCCCCACGTGCCCTGAGCACCCTGGTGTGCCCGTGTCCAGCCCCGTGCTCCCTCGTGCACCCTCGTGTGCCCTTGTGCACCACAGGAGCCTCTGGGCACCCCCGTACCCCCCCTCCCACACTCTTGTGCGCCCCCGTGCGCCCCCGTGCACCGCAGGAGCCTCTGGGCACCCCTGTACCCCCCCTCCCACACCCTCGTGTGCCCCCGTGCGCCCTCGTGCACCACAGGAGCCTCTGGGCACCCCCGTACCCCCTCCCCACACCCTCGTGCGCTCCCGTGCGCCCCCGTGCACCGCAGGAGCCTCTGGGCACCCCCGTACCCCCCCTCCCACACTCTTGTGCGCCCCCGTGCGCCCCCGTGCACCGCAGGAGCCTCTGGGCACCCCTGTACCCCCCCTCCCACACCCTCGTGCGCCCCCGTGCGCCCTCGTGCACCACAGGAGCCTCTGGGCACCCCCGTACCCCCTCCCCACACCCTCGTGCGCCCCCGTGCGCCCCCGTGCACGCCCCGCTCACCGTCGCAGCCGCGCTGGACGTGCCCCACGCGGTGCAGCGCGTCGGCCAGCAGGTCGGGCAGGCGGCCGTTGAGGTCGAGCGAGGCCAAGCAGCCCTGGAAGCCCCCGCGCGACGCCACCAGCTTGGGCAGCCGCCCCAGCAGCCCCTTGCTGACGCCCCCGATGTAGAGCTCCCCTGCGGCGGGGCGGGGGGGGCGGCGTCACCCACGGGTGCCCCCTGTCCGCCTTCCCGCCGCCCCCCGAGGCGCCCCCCCGGCCCCGCTCACCCTTGAGGTCGAGGTTGCGGGCGCCCTGGCCGTGCTGGGTCACGGGGCGCCCGTCCACGCGCAGCCCGTGCAGGGTCCCCCCCTCCCGCGCCACCGACACCTCGTGCCAGCGCCCGTCGTGCAGCGGCTGCTCCGAGTTGCCCTTCATGAGCGAGGGGCCGTCCCCCAGGTCGAAGACGTAGTGGATGTACCTGGGGGGGGCGGGGGGGGTTGGGGGTGCCCTGTAGAGCTGGGGGGCTGGAGCGGGGGTTGGGGGGCGGGACGCGTAAATCGGGGGGGGTGGGGTTCTGGGGGGTGCCCCGTAGATTAGGGGGCTGGTTGGGGGGGGGCCCATAGATCTGTGGGGCTGGGAGCGGGGTTCTGGGGGGTGCCCCATAGATCGGGGGGAGGTGGGGGGTGCCCCATAGATCTGTGGGGCTGGAACCGGGTGTGTGGGGACTCTTGTGCCCCCAGAATCAAACAGGTAACGAGGGGGGGCGGGGCCTCAGGCGGGGGGGGAGGGGAGTGTGGGGGAGGGGCCTGAGCCAAGGGGGAGGGGCCTCAGGCTTGGTGGGTCCCCCAGGTCCTCAGGGGGTTACGGGGTCCCCAGGGGGGTCGGGGGGTCCCCAGAGGGTCCCTGGGGTCCCCAGGGGGGTTGGGGGTCCCCAGGGGGTTATGGGGTCCCCGGGGGGTTACAGGGTCCCTGGGGGCGTCAGGGGGTCCCCAGGGGGGTCCCCAGGGTCCCGCCGCCCCCCGCCGAGCCCCCTCACCCCTTGACCAGCTCGACCACCAGGAAGTCGTTGCCGTTGCCGCTGTTGAAGAGGATGAGGCCGTCGGGCGCCGTCGTCTTGAACTGGAAGAAGAGGTGCATGGAGGCGTAGGCCTGCAGCGTGGCCAGCGCCACGTAGGAGCCGCGGCCCCGGAAGGCCACCGGGTCGGCCACGATGGTGCGGCGGCCGAAGCGCGCGTTGAGCTCGCAGGAGCTGATGTCGCCGTTCTTGCAGAGGTCGAGGTAGGGCAGCCCGTTGAAGAGGAGCCCGCTGAGGTGCCCCAGGAAGTTCGAGGGCACCACGGCCAGGAAGCGCCGCTCGGTCACGATCCCCGTCTCGATGTTGTGGAACTCCAGGCGGGTGTGGGCGCCCGACATCTGCCCTGGGGGGGGCGGGGGGTGGGTGTCCCCCGTGCGCCCACGGACCCGGGAGCCCCGTCCCCCACCGGCCCGTCCCCGTGTCCCCATGGACCAGGTGCCCCACGTGCCGTGTCCCCACCACGTCCACGAGGAGCTGCTGCCCGTCCCCGTGTCCCCACAGATGCGCACCCACGTCCCCACGGACCCGCACCCCTGTCCCCACGCCCCCACGGACCTGGTGTCCCACGCGCCGCGTCCCCACGCACCCACAGAGCTGCTCGTCGTCCCCGTGTCCCCACGGAGCTGCAGCCACGTCCCCAAGTCCCCACAGACGGGCACCCTGTCCCCCACAGACCCGCACCCTTGTCGCCGTGTCCCCACGGACCAGCCGTCCCACGTGCTGTGTCCCCACGCACCCACGTCCACGAGGGGCTGCTCCCCATCCCCGTGTCCCCACGTCCCCACGTCCCCGTAGCTCCCCCTCACCACGTTCTCGTGGACCCGGGTGCCACGTCCCAACCAACCACGTCCCCACGTCCCCAAGGCCCCCCCCGTGTCCCCCCCCGTCCCCACACCCTGGTTCCTCCCCGCAGGCACCTTCCACGGTGACGTTGTCGACGGAGAGCTGGAGGCTGCGCCCGCGCCGCACCACGCGCACCGTGTGCCACTCGTTGTCGTCCAGCTTCTGCCCCGCGAAGAGCGTCTCGGGGCCTTTGCCTGGGGGGCGGGGGTCAGCCGGGCGGCTCCGCGACACGGGGACACGGGGACACCGCGACACCGCCACACTGGGGGACACTGGGGGACACCGCGACACCGGGGGACACCAGGGGACACCGGGGGACACCGCGACATTGTGACATTGCGGCACCGGGGGACACCGGGTGACACCGACACCACACACGCGTCTGCCACCAGCCTGCGCGAACAGGCACACGCAGCCCCACCAACGGCACGTGCACGCACACGCACACGCACACGCACACGCACACACACACGCACACGCACACACACACGCACACACACGCGCACACACGCGCACACACACACGCACACACACACGCACACGCACACACACACGCACACACACACACGCACACACGCACACACACACACGCACACACACGCGCACACACACACACGCACACACACGCGCACACACACACGCACACACGCACACGCACACACACACGCACACACACACACGCACACACACGCGCGCGCACATGCGCACACACACACGCGCACACACGCGCACACACGCGCACACACGCGCGCACACACGCGCACACACACACGCACACACGCACACGCACACACACGTGTGTGCTCCCCGATACCGGGCACACGCACACCCACACACCCCATGCATACGCGTGTGCTCCCCTCGATGCCGCGCACCCCCCCCAAAGCAAAGCGCCCCCCCCCCCCGAACGCCGCACACACGCACGGACACCCCGAAATCCTGCGCACGCCCCTAAACGTGGTGCACAAACGCCCCCCCCAGCAAACAGCGGGCACACGCGTGTGCTCCCCTAAACATCACGCCTGCAGGCACGGCACACGCACACCCAGACACGGGGCACACGCGCCCTCCCGAGAGCACCGAGACGCTCCCGCAAACCTCGTGCACACACACACCCCCTTGCACACGCACGTGTGTGCACACCCCCACACACACACTCCCAGCCCTGCGGGTGTGCACACGTGCACCGGCCGGGGGACACGGGGACGGGGAGGGAAACAGGGGGTGCATGCAGAGTGCACATGTGCACACGCGTGTCCGTGCACAGCTGCAGCGTGTGTGCACGTGTGCGTGTCTGCACAGCCCCAGCCTGTGCTTGCACGCACGTGCACGTGTCCACGTACGGCTGCAGCGTGTGCACACGTGTGTGCACCTTTGCACAGCTGCAGGGTCCGTGCACCGTTACAGCACGTGCATGTGCACACGTGTGTGTGCCTGCAGCCCGTGCGCGTGTCCCCGCGTGTGCGTGTGGCACGTGTGAGCACATGTGTGCTCCCGCCCCCCCCCGGACCCCTCCCCTTGGGCAGGAGACCCTGGACGCCTGGGTCCCAGGGGGGGGGAGGGGCGGGGGGGTCCGGGACGCCTGGGTCCTTGTGGGGGGTGGGGCAGCAGGACCGGGTCACCCTCGTGTGCCACGTCCTCGTGCACGGGGACCCCTCGCACGGGGACCCCCCCCACTCACCTGCGTCCGGAGCTGGTTGTCGCACGCCGGGTCTGGGCACGTGTGTCACACGCGTGTGCGTCCCACCAACCCCCCCGGGCACACACGTGTGTCCTCGTGACACCCCCACCCCCCCCGCACAGCCACTGTGCACGCTGGTGAGTGTGAAACACTGGCCCTTGCACACGCGTGTGCGTTTGTGCACCCACAGCCCCTGCACACACGTGTGTGACAGCAGCCGCCACCCGTGCCCCTGTCCCCGTGTCACGCCCCTGGCACACGCGTGTGCCCCGGGGGGGGGGCTGAGCCTTACCTGCACACACGGGGCCTCGTGCACCTGCACGTGCCCCACCCTGCACACGCCTTGCACACGCGCGTGTGTGTGTGTGACCCTGGGTGTGTCCACTGAACCCGGGGGGGGTGACCGACCCCCAGGGGGGACCCAGGTGCCCGGGGGGGGGGACCCAGGCGTCCAGGGGGGACCCAGGCGTTTTGGGGAGGAATCAGGCGTTTTGGGGGCCGGGGGGGGGGAGGGGTGCGCACTTACTGGGGTGGCAGCCCACGCGCACGCAGTCTGGGGAGAGAAGAGACAGGATCAGGCCCTTCGGAACCGCGGCCGGTGGCACCACCCCGGGGACGAGGGGGGGCGGCCGGGGGGGCGCGAGGTGCCAGCGGGGACGGGACTGGGACGGGACTGGGATGGGACTGGGATGGGGCTGGGATTGAACTGGGATGGGACTGGGACAGGACTGGGATGGGGCTGGGGACCAGTACAGGAACAGGATGGGGATGGGATGGAACTGGGATGGGACTGGGATGGGACTGGGACAGGACTGGGATGGGACTGAGCTGGGACTGTGATGGGGCTGGGATTGAACTGGGATTGAACTGGGATGGGATGGGGACCAGTACAGGAACAGGATGGGGATGGGATGGAACGGGGATGGGACTGGGCCGGGCACTGGGGGGGTTTGGGGGGTCTCAGGCACCTCGCGGGGGGATCCGGCCACCTCGCAGGGCCCAGCCCGGGGGGGCGCGGGGGGATCCGGGGGGATCCGGGGGGATCCGGCGCCCCAGGGCTGGGCCCCCCCTCGTCAACCGCTGCGGGGCGGGGGGGGGCAAACGCGCCGGGACCGGGGGGGGTCCCCAATCCCATGGGGGGGGTCCCCAACCCTGCAGGGGGGCTGCAGCCCCGTGGGGGCGTCCCCAGGGCGGTGGGGCTGCAGGGGGGGTCCCCAATTCCGAGGGGGGGTCCCCAATTCCGAGGGGGGTCCCCAATGCCATGGAGGGGTCCCCCACCCCACAGAGGAGCTGCAGCCCCATGGGGGTCTCCCCCCACCAACGTGGGGGGCTGCAGGGGGGATCCCTGGCCCTGGGGGGGTCCCCAGCCCCTTTGGGGGGTCCCGGCACTGTGCCCCAGCTGGCAGCGGGGGGGTCACGAAGGCTCCAAACCCGGGGGGGGGGGGGGACGGGGGGGACACACGCGACGGGGACCCAGGTGCCCGAGTCGGCTCCAGTGACCCCCCCCCATTTTGGGGCCCCCGACACCATTTCAGGGGTCTGGGGGGGCTTCAGCAGTGCTGTGGGGTTCAGCTGCTGTTTGGGGGGATTTGGCCCAAGTTTGGGGTCTCGGGTGTGATTTTGGGGACCTGGGCACCATTTGGGGGCCACGGGCATCGCTCTGGGCTCCGTTTTGGGGAGAGTTTGGGGGTCTCCGGCTCCAGCTCGAGCATCACTTTGCGGACCGTTCTGGGGTGGCGAGAAGGGACCTGGGGGCCGTTTTGGGGACCCGGGCGCCGTTTTGGGGACCCAGGTGCTGTTTTGGGGACCCGGGCGCCGTTTTGGGGACCCGGGTGCTGTTTTAAGGCCACAGGCGCTGACTCGAGCACCATTTTGGGGCCGGTTTTGGGGACCTGGGCGTCATTTTGGGGTCTCGAGCTTCACTTCAGGGACTATTTTGGGGTCACGAGAACCGACTCGGGCACCATTTTGGGGCCCATTTTGGGGGTCTGGGCGTCATTTTGGGGTCCCAGTTTGAGCATCAACGTCAGGGACCGTTCTGGGGTCAGGAGGAGCGACTCGGGCACCGTTTGGGGGCGCGGCTCCGGGCGCGTGTCGGGGCTCACCCAGGTTGACGGTGAGCTTCATGCGCCCCCCGTCCAGCTCGAGGCGCAGGGTGTCGGCCGACTGCCGCGAGGTGGTGGCCAGGACGAGGCCGTAGGCGCGGGGCGACATGAAGCGCAGGGCCACGTCCTCGGCCTCCGTCTGCGCCGCCCCCGGCACCAGGATCTTCAGGTACATGCTGCCGTCGTAGCTCAGCACCGCCGCCTCTGCGGGGGGGCCCCGTCACCGCGCGCCCCGGGACCCCCATCCCCGGGGGCTGCCCCAGGCACAGGGGGGCCCCCATCTGCCACCCAGGCACTTGGGGGGGGGGGGACCAAGCCATTCTGGGGGGAGCGACACCCCCTCCCCAGGGCTGCCCTCCCCCGGCGCCTGGGTACCCCCATTTCCCAGCGCCACCCCCTGGGGGGACCCAGGTGTCTGGGGAGGGACCCCCATCCCCCAAGTCCTCCCTTTTCAGGGGTCTTGAGTGTCTGGGCACCCCATGGGGGACCCCGGCACCCGGGTACCCCCATTTCCCAGCGCCACCCCCTGGGGGGACCCAGGTGTCTGGGGAGGGACCCCCATCCCCCAGGTCCCCCCTTTTCAGGGGTCTACAGTGTCTGGGCACCCCCATGGGGGCCCCGGCACCCCCATTTCCCAGCGCCACCCCCTGGGGAGACCCAGGTGTCTGGGGAGGGACCCCCATCCCCCAGGTCCCCCCTTTTCAGGGGTCTCGAGTGTCTGGGCACCCCACGGGGGGCCCCGGCACCCCCATTTCCCAGCGCCACCCCCTGGGGGGACCCAAGTGTCTGGGGGGGGACCCGGCACCCACCGGTCTCGCAGCGGGGTCCCAGGTAGCCGGTGCCGAGGCAGTCGCAGACGAAGCGGTTCCAGCCCTCGCGGCAGAGCCCCCCGTTGCGGCAGGGCCCGCTGGCGCAGTGCCGGGGGGGCTCGCGGGCGCAGAAGGGGGTGACCCCCGGGGCCGCCTGGGCCTCCGCCAGCCGCCGCACGTCCCGGCTGCGGCCGTCGACGAAGAGGTCGCGCACGCAGCCCACGAAGCCGTAGCGCAGAAAGGCCGTCCAGAGCTCGGGGGGCAGCGGGGGGCCCGGCCACCCCTCGGGGAGCCCCCCCAGGTACAGCTCCGAGTCCAGGTCCAGCACCTCGCTCTCGCCGCTCGCCAGGAAAGGGGTGCTGCGGCTGTTCACCGAGACCGAGCCTGGGGACACGGGGACACGGGGGACGTTGGGGACATGGGGGACATGGGGGACGCTGGGGACATGGGGGACATGGGGGACGTTGGGGACATGGGGGACGCTGGGGACATGGGGGACATGGGGGACGTTGGGGACATGGGGGATGCTGGGGACATGGGGGACATGGGGGACGTTGGGGACATGGGGGACATTGGGGTGCTGCGGCTGTTCACTGAGACCGAGCCTGGGGGCATGGGGACACGGGGGATGTTGGGGACATGGGGGACATTGGGGACATTGGGGGACACGGGGGACATCAGGGTGCTGCAGCTGTTCACCGAGACCGAGCCTGGGGACACGGGGACACGGGGGACGATGGGGACATGGGGGACATGGGGGACGTTGGGGACATGGAGGACATTGGGGACATTGGGGTGCTGTGGCTGTTCACTGACACCGAACCTGAGGGCACAGGGACATGGGGGACACTGGGGACACCGGGGACATGGGGGACACTGGGGACCTGGGGCACACTGGGGGACACTGGGGGACACTGGGGACACTGGGGACACCGGGGACATGGGGGACACTGGGGCACACTGTGGACACGGGGCACCCGGGGGTGCCGGCGCCCCGCACGCTCCCCCCTCGCCCCCCCTGACCTTTGCGCCCGTCCCGCTGCACGTCCACGTGGCACCACTCGCCGTCGGTGACCTTGCGGGCGCTGGCGCGCACCTTGATGCCGCCCGAGCCCATGTCCAGCAGCAGGAAGAGGTGCCCGTCCAGCAGCTCCAGCGCCAGGTAGTCGGGGCGGGGGCGGCCCGAGCCCCCCCGCGGGCGGCCCTGCCCGAAGAGCAGGAGCCCGTTGGCCTCGGTGGTGCGGAAGTCGAAGGAGACGGAGCCGGCGCGCGCGGCTCGCCAGGCCGGCAGCGCCAGGAAGGCCGCGGGGGTGGCGAAGGTGACGGGCTCCAGCGCGGCCACGGCCTCGCAGCGGAAGAGCAGCGCCCCGTGCAGCGTCACCCGCCCGTCCCCCTCCTGCGCCAGCCGCGACAGCTCCAGCTTGAAGTCGTTGTTCTTGTAGACCACCTGGGGGGGACCGATGGCCTCGTGGCCCCAAGGCCCGTGGGCACCCCATGGCCCCAAGGCCCCGTGTCCCATGGGCACCCAATGTCCCCAAGACCCCATGTCCCAAGTTCCCATGTCCCGTGGGCACCCAATGTCCCCGTGTCCCCATGTCCCCATGTCCCACAGGCACCCAATGTCCCCATGTCCCACGGGTGCCCCACGTCCCCCTGTCCCCATACACGTGCCCTTGTGCACCCCAGGCCCCCTTTGTCCCTCCGTGCCCCCCATCCTCGTGCACCCCGTGTCCTCATCCACGTGCACCCCAGGCACCCCCTGTCCCCATGCATGTGCCCTCGTGCACCCTGTGTCCCCACCCCCCCGATCCTCGTGCACATGTCCTCGTGCACCCCAGGCCCCCTTTGTCCCTCCGTGCCCCCCATCCTCGTGCACCCCGTGTCCTCATCCACGTGTCCCCGTGCACCCCAGGCACCCCCTGTCCCCATGCATGTGCCCTCGTGCACCCCGTGTCCCCACCCCCCCGATCCTCGTGCACATGTCCTCGTGCACCCCAGGCACCCTTTGTCCCTCTGTGCCCCACGTCCCCAAGCACCCCATGTCCCCATGCACATCCTCGTGCACCCTGTGCCCCCGTGCGCCCGTCCGTGTGTCCCCGTGCACCCTGTGTCCCTCCGTGCCCATCCACGTGCCCTCGTGCACCCCGTGTCCCCACACGTGTGTCCCCGTGCCCCCATGCACCCCCTGATCCTCATGCACGTGCCCTCGTGCACCCCGTGTCTCCACACCTGTGTCCCTCCGTGCCCCACGTCCTCGTGCACTCCACGTCCCCGGGCACCCCCCGATCCTCGTGCACACGCCCTTGTCCACCCCACGTCCCCACCCGTGTGTCCCCGCGCACCCCCCTCGTGCCCCCCGTGCCCCCCGTGCCCCGGCGCTCACGTCCTTGAGGCAGCCCATGAAGTTGTTGCTGACGGGGGAGCCGGGCAGGTCGGCGGTGTTGGGGGACCCCCCCACGTAGAAGAAGTCGTCGGAGCCCAGCATGGTGTAATCCTCCTGCGTGTAGCCCGTCGTGGTCAGGATCCCGTCCACCGAGATCGTCACCTGCGGCACGAGCGCGCCCAGCCTCAGCGGGGGCCCCCGCCCGCCCGCCGCAGCCATTTCTGTGTCTGGGGGGACCCCAAAAGGGGGCTGGGGGGGGGAGGGGATGTGGGGGGGCGATGGGGGACGAGAGGGGACGGTGGGGACACGGGGGGGGGTGATGGGGGGGGCGATGACGGGGGGTGTCGGGGGGGGGTGGGGGGTGTCCGGGGGCGCCCCTGGACACAGACACGGGACCCCGGGTTTGGGGGGACCCCCCAGGTCCTGCTTCCCACGGGGGACCCGGGCACCGGGGTGCCCCCCCGGGCGCCCCCTCCTCTTCCTCGCGGGGACCCCCGGCCGCACCTGGGGCTAATTAGGGCTCATTAACGGCAGCTGCTAACGAGGGTCACGGGTCCTCCGCTGGTCCCCACCCCCCCCGTCACCCCCTGCACCCCCAGAGCCCCTCGGGGGACCCCGATGTCCGGGGACACCCCCCCACCCCCCCAGGGGGCGGCTGCGGGGACAGGGTGGCCCTAAGGGACGTGGGGGAGGGGTGACAGTGGGGGGAGGGGGGACAGTGGGGGGAGGGGGTGACTGGGAGGAGGGGTGACAGTGGGGGGAGGGGGTGGCCTTATGGGACACGGGGACAGGGTGAGGATGGGGAGGGGGGATGAAGGGGACGAGGTGGGGGAGGGGCGGGGGGGTGACAGGGTGACACGGGGGGGGAGGGGTTGGATTAGTAACGAGTTTCGGGGTCCTCAGACAGAACCAAGCTCAGACAGAAAAATGGCTGTTAGTGGGGCTCAGCGCGCGCGAGGGGCGTGCGAGGGCGTGCGAGGGCGTGCGAGGGCATGAAAGGGTGTGCAAGGGCGTGCGAGGGTGTGCGAGGGCGTGCGAGGGCGTGCGAGGCGTGCGAGGGACCGTGCACGCGAGCGTGCGGGGACAGCGGGGGTGGGGGGAGCACCGGGGCCCCGGGAGGGACGGGGGCAGCCCCACGGGCGTCTTGCACACGCGTGTGAGCGCACACGCGCCCGCGGGCCGTCAGCTCGCAGGCCTAGGCCTCGACACACGCTCGTGCACGGCCCAGGCTGGGCTGGCGCCGGCACCCACACGCTCACGCGCGCTCACACACCCCAGCATGACCCTCGCACCCACACACACGCGCGTGTGCACACGCGGCTCCGGGCCTCGCACCAGGGCACGGCCGTGCACACCCGCACCCCCGGCACCAACGCACGCTCACCCCGCGCCTCGCACCAACACGCTCCCGCGTGTGCACACTCACCCTGCACGCACCTTGCACCGACACCCCCCCACCCCGCACCGTGCACCCACACACACACTCGTGCACTTGCACACCAGCACCCACCCCCCGCGGTGCCGGCCCCGGTGCTCCGCCAGCAGCACCCATGGGTGGGGGGGGGGTGGGGGGGGAGGGGGAGGAGGAGGAGGAGGAAGGCCGGGGGGGAGGGGCGGTGTTAGTGAGCCGTGCGAGGGCGTGCGAGGGGCGTGCGAGGGCGTGCAAAGCCGTGCGAGGGCTCCGGCGCAGGCAGCGGGGCCCGATCCCGGCGGGGGGGGGGGGGTGGTGGCCCCGCTGCCTGTGCGGGGGAGGGGGGGCGGCAGCTGCCCACAGGCTTGTCCTGAAAACGCCGTTTCCGTCCTCAATTCGGGGAGGGGACCCCAAAAAAAGTCACCCACCCCCCTCCACGGACCCCCCCCCCCCCCGAGCCTGGGTTTTGGGGTGAAACTGGCTGGTTTGGGGATCGGGGGGCCGAGGCCTGGCTGCCTGCAAGGGGAGGGGGCGTCAAACGGACCAAAATGCCAAGAAATCGCCCCAAAATGGGGGGTTGGGGACCTCGCGTCAACCCCCCCATGGAAAAACAGCCCCCCCTGGCCCAGACGGGGTTTGGGGTGAAAGCGGCTGGTTTTGGGATCGGGGTGCCAAGGCCTGGCTGCCTGCAAGGGGGGTGGGCATCAGATGGACCAAAATCCAAAGGAGTTGCCCCAAAAGGGGGGGGTAGGACCCCCCAGCACCCCCGTGGAGTCCAAGAGCCCTCGCTGGGCGGGATTCTGGGGGAAAAGCGGCTGGTTTTGGTGTCGGGGAGCCGCGGTTTGGCTGCAGAGGGCGGGTGGGACAAAACTGCCCCAAATCCCGAGATTTCACCCCAAAAGCCGGGGTTTGGGCCCCACATCACCCCCCTGGGGAAAACCAGCCCCCCCCAGCCCTGAACGGGCTTGTTTTGGGGGGAAACCGGCCGGTTTTGGCACTGGGGAGCCGAGACTGGGCTGCGCATGGGGGGGGGTAAAATTACCCCAAATCCCAAGAAATCTCCCCAAAACTGGGGCTTGGGACCCCCCATCACCCCTCCAGGGGAAAAAAAGCCCCCCTGGGCAGGATTTTGGGGGGGAAGCGGCTGGTTTTGGCATCAGGCAGCTGAGGTTTGGCTGCAGGCGGTGGGTGACATAAAGTTGCCCGAAATCCCAAGGATTCGCCCCAAAAGCCGGGGGACTGGGCCCCACCTCAACCCCCTGAGGGAAACCAGCCCCCACCTGACCCAAGACGGGCTTTTTTTGGGGGGAAATCTGCTGTTTTTAGCATCGGGGAGCTGAGGCCTGGCTGCCTCCAGCGGGCGGGTATCGCCCAGAATCGCAATTGCCCAAAATCCCAAGAATTCCTCCCAGATTGTGGAGGGGGGGGGCGGGGTGTGTGAGACCCCCCCATCGCCCCCCTTGGGAACAAACACCCCCCCCCGCCCCCCCCGGGGGAAGGATTCTGGGGGGAAAGCGGCTGGTTTTGGCATCAGGGAGCCGAGGCTCGGCCGCCGGTGGCGTGAGGGGGTCGAATTGCCCAAAATCCCCGGAATTGGCCCCAAGGCGGGGGGCAGCCGGGGTAAGAAGAAGAGATAACTACCAGGTAGTGCAGTTTGTTTACCATAGCGTGTCCGATCCCCGCGTGCTGGCGCCGGCAGAGGGACAAAACACACGAGAGGTGACACTTGGCGCCGGCCGCGGCGCTTCGGGGCGCTTTGGGGCGTTTTGGGGCGTTTTGGGGGGTTTTGGAGTCGGGGGGGGGCCCCCCCAGGATTAGTCGGGGGGCGGGGGAGGTTAGTGGGGGGGGGGGGCCCCGGCGAAGCGTGTTAGTGGCACGCGCGCACACACAGAGGGGGGAGGGGCGTTGCACGAGGGGTGGGGGGTGGGGGTGGGGGGAGGGGCGTTGCACGAAGGGGGGGGGGGGGCGTTGCACGAGGAGGGGTGGCGCGGGGGGAGGGGCTGCGCCCACCTCTGGGGGAGAGAAGCGGAGGCGTTAGAGGGGGGTGGGGGGCACCGACACCGCCCCGCCCCCATCCCCCCCCCCGCCCCCCGCGACCAGTGCTCCCAGTATGGGAGGGACACAGGAACCAGTGCTCCCAGTATGGGAGAGACACAGCGACCAGTGCTCCCAGTATGGGAGAGACACAGCGACCAGTGCCCCCAGTGTGGGAGAGACACAGGAACCAGTGCTCCCAGTATGGGAGGGACACAGGAACCAGTGCTCCCAGTATGGGAGAGACACAGCGACCAGTGCTCCCAGTGTGGGAGAGACACAGGAACCAGTGCTCCCAGTATGGGAGGGACACAGGAACCAGTGCTCCCAGTATGGGAGAGACACAGCGACCAGTGCCCCCAGTATGGGAGAGACACAGGAACCAGTGCTCCCAGTATGGGAGAGACACAGCGACCAGTGCTCCCAGTATGGGAGAGACACAGGAACCAGTGCTCCCAGTATGGGAGAGACACAGCGACCAGTGCTCCCAGTATGGGAGAGACACAGGAACCAGTGCTCCCAGTATGGGAGAGACACAGCGACCAGTGCCCCCAGTATGGGAGAGACACAGCGACCAGTGCTCCCAGTATGGGAGAGACACAGGAACCAGTGCCCCCAGTATGGGAGAGACACAGCGACCAGTGCTCCCAGTGTGGGAGAGACACAGGAACCAGTGCTCCCAGTATGGGAGAGACACAGCGACCAGTGCTCCCAGTATGGGAGAGACATAGGAACCAGTGCTCCCAGTATGGGAGAGACACAGGAACCAGTGCCCCCAGTATGGGAGGGACACAGCAACCAGTGCTCCCAGTTTGGGAAGGACCCCAGCGCCCAGTGCTCCCAGTTGGTAGCTGACCAAGGCACCCAGTGCTCCCAGTGCTCCCAGTTGCAGAGTTGACCAAGGCACCCAGCACCCCTAGTTGGGTGGTTGACCAGGGCGCCCAGTGCTCCCAGTTTGGTCACTGACCAGGGCGCCCAGTGCTCCCAGTTGTGTGGTTGACCCAACGCGCCCAGCGCTCCCAGTGCTCCCAGTTGAGCCACTCAAGGTGCCCAGTGCTCCCAGTTGACCCTCCCAACGCTCCCAGTGCTCCCAGTTTTGCCTCCCAACACTCCCAGTGCTCCCAGTGGAGCCACTAAAGGGAACCAGTGCTCCCAGTTTCGCCTCCCAATGCTCTCAGCGCTCCCAGTGGAGTCACTCAAGGGAACCAGTGCTCCCAGTTTCACCTCCCAACACTCCCAGTGCTCCCAGTGGAGTTGCTCAAGGGAACCAGTGCTCCCAGTTTTGCCTCCCAATGCTCCCAGTGCTCCCAGTGGAGTCACTCAAGGGAACCAGCGCTCCCAGTTTCACCTCCCAACGCTCCCAGTGCTCCCAGTGGAGCCACTGAAGGGAACCAGTACTCCCAGTCGACCCTCCCAATGCTCCCAGTTTCACCTCCCAATGCTCCCAGTGCTCCCAGTGGAGTCGCTCAAGGGAACCAGTGCTCCCAGTTTCACCTCCCAACACTCCCAGCGCTCCCAGTGGAGCCACTGAAGGGAACCAGTACTCCCAGTCGACCCTCCCAATGCTCCCAGTTTCACCTCCCAATGCTCCCAGCGCTCCCAGTGGAGCCGCTCAAGGGAACCAGCGCCCCCCGTTTCCCCTCCCGACGCCCCCAGCCCCGCGCCCCGCCCCGCCCCGCCCCGCCCCGCCCTACCTGTCGCAGGTTGCGGGTGACGCGCACGTCGTGCCAGCCGTTGTCGTTGAACTTGCCGTTGACGGGCTCCACCAGCGCCTCGAAGGCGCCCGAGCCCAGGTTGATGACGAGCCAGACGGCGCCGCTCTTCAGCGACAGGTTGACGTAGTCGGCCGACTTGCCCGTGTGCAGCAGCAGCCCGTTGCGCTGCAGCGTGCGGAACGAGAGCGTGAGCTCGTCCGTGCTGCTCTGGATCGGGTTGTGCGACAGGTCGTAGCAGAAGAACTCGTTGCCCTTGAAGGTGGCCACGTACTCGTCCCGGCCTGCGGGGGGGCGGCGTCAGCGCGGGGCTCGCACGGGGCCTGGTGCCGGGGGTCGTGCGCCGGGGACCTCGTGCCGGGGATGCTGTGCCGGGGACCTTGCACCAGGGACCTCGTGACAGGGGCCTTGCACCGGGGGTCTTGTGATTGGGGCTTTGCACGGGGGCCTTGCTTTGCACCAGGGACCTCATGACAGGGGCCTTGCACCGGGGGTCTCGCACCAGGGACCTCGTGACAGGGGCCTTGCACCGGGGGTCTCGCACCAGGGACCTCGTGCCAGGGATGCTGTGACGGGGACCTTGCACCAGGGACCTCGTGACAGGGGCCTTGCACCGGGGGTCTCGCACCAGGGACCTCGTGACAGGGGCCTTGCACCGGGGGTCTCACACCAGGGACCTCGTGCCGGGGATGCTGTGACGGGGACCTTGCACCAGGGACCTCGTGACAGGGGCCTTGCACCGGGGGTCTCGCACCAGGGACCTCGTGACAGGGGCCTTGCACCGGGGGTCTTGCACCAGGGACCTCGTGCCGGGGATGCTGTGACGGGGACCTTGCACCAGGGACCTCGTGACAGGGACCTTGCACCGGGGGTCTTGTGATTGGGGCTTTGCACAGGGGCCTTGCACCAGGGACCTTGTGACAGGGGTCTCGCACCAGGGACCTCGTGCCGGGGATGCTGTGACGGGGACCTTGCACCAGGGACCTCGTGACAGGGACCTTGCACTGGGGGTCTTGCACCAGGGACCTCGTGACGGGGGCTTTGCACCAGGGACCTCGTGACAGGGACCTTGCACCGGGGGTCTTGTGATTGGGGCTTTGCACGGGGGCCTTGCTTTGCACCAGGGACCTTGTGACAGGGGTCTCGCACCAGGGACCTCGTGACGGGGATGCTGTGATGGGGACCTTGCACCAGGGACCTCGTGACGGGGGCTTTGCACCAGGGACCTCGTGACAGGGGCCTTGCACCAGGGGTCTTGCACCAGGGACCTCATGATGGGGAGTTGTGATGGGGACCTTGCACCAGGGACCTCGTGACAGGGACCTTGCACCAGGGGTCTTGTGATTGGGGCTTTGCACAGGGGCCTTGCACCAGGGACCTCGTGACAGGAGTCTTGTACCAGGGGTCTTGCACCAGGGACCTTGAGACAGGAGTCTTGCACCAGGGATCTTGCACCAGGGACCTCATGACGGGGAGTTGTGATGGGGACCTTGCACCAGGGACCTCGCACCAGGGACCTCGTGATTGGGGCTTTGCACCAGGGACCTCGTGACGGGGGTCTTGCACCAGGGACCTCGTGACAGGGACCTTGCACCAGGGGTCTTGTGATTGGGGCTTTGCACGGGGGCCTTGCACCAGGGACCTTGTGACAGGGGTCTTGCACCAGGGACCTTGTGATGGGGACGTTACATCAGGGATCTTGCACCAGAGACCTTGCACGAGGACTTTGTAATGGGGACATTGTGACGGGGATGTTGTGACTGGGGCTTGCACGGGGGCCTTGCACCAGGGACCTTGCAGTGGGCACTTGGACAGGGGCTTGCACCAGGGATCTTGCACCAGGAACCTCATGATGAGGATGTTGTGACTGGGGACCTTGCACCAGGGACGTCGTGATGGGGACGTTGTGATTGGGGCTTGCACAAGGACTTTGCACCAGGGACTTCTTGATGGGGATGTTGTGATGGGGACCTTGCACCAGGGACCTTGCGATGGGCACTTGCACCAGGGACATTGTGATGGCGACATCGCACCAAGGATCTTGCACCAGGGATCTCGTGATGGGGGTTTGCACGAGGACTTTTCAATGGGGACCTCGTGATGGGGACGTTGTGATGGGGATGTTGCGACTAGGGCTTGCACGAGGACCTTGCACCAGGGACCTTGCGACGGGCACTTGCACGGGGACTTTGCATCAGGACCTTGCACCTGGCGATGGGGACCTCGTGACGGGGCCTTGCACGAGGACTTTGCAGCAGGGACATTGAACAGGCACCTTGCACCAGGTGCTTGCACGGGGACTTCGCACCAGGGACTTTGCACCAGGGTCTCACAACGGGGCTTCGCGATGGGGACGCTGCGGTGGGGACCTTGCACCAGGCGCTCGCACCAGGGACTTTCTTGCACCAGGATCTTGCACCAGGGACCCTGCAGCGGGGACCTTGCCCAGGGGCTTCGCACCAGGGGCCGCGTAACCGGCTCTTGCACCAGGACCTCGCACGGGGACCTCGCCCCGGGGGCTCACGCTGGCGCCTCGCACCAGGACGGCGCACGGGGGCGTCGCACGGCGGGGGGGGGGGGTCGGGGGGGGGTCCACGTGCGCGCACGTGCGTGTGCAAGGGTCACCCTCGAGCGTGCGACGGGGGGGGCGACGATGGGGCCCCTCGGGGTGGGGGGTGGGGGAGGGGCGACGCCCCCACTGACCTTTCGCCGCCTGCTGGGTCTCGCCGCGGCCGGGCCCCCCCTCGGCGACCTCGGCGGGCCCTGGGGGGGGGAGGGGAGGGGGGGAGGGGCGTTAGGGCGGGGCACGCGCGTGTGCACGGGCGTGAGCGCGCGCCCCCGGGGGGGCCGGGAGGGCTCCGTGCGAGGGCACCCTCGTGCCCAGGGGTGCCCGTGCAAGGAGCTGCCCCTCCCCCTCCCTTCCCCCTCCCCCCCCAGTCCCCGTGCGAGGTGGCCGCCCCTCCCCCCCCTCCCCGTGTCGCACGAGCCACAGACACGATGCGGGGGGGGGAGGGGGGAGGGGGGTGACGTGAGGATGGGGACGATGGTGACGATGGTGACGGGGTGACGATGACGATGGCGCTGACGTGACGATGGGGGAGGGGCCCGACGGCGGCGCGGGGGGAGGGGCGCGTCATTACCTTGGCCGGTGACTCGCAGGTGGGCGGGACCTTGGGGGGAGGAGCCAAAGCGGGGGGAGGGGAGTGAAGGTGGCCGAGAAAGGGAAAGTGCCGGGAGGAGAAAGCGAAAGTGATGGGAGAGGAGAGAAGGAGAAAAGGGAGAAAATGGAGAAAATGGAGAAAAAGGGAGAAAATGGGAGAAAAGGAGAAAAAGGAGAAAAAGAGAAAATGGGAGAAAAAAGGGAGAAAAAGAGAAAAAGGAGGAAAAGGGAGAAAAAGGAGAAAAAGGGAGGAAAGGAGAAAAAGAGAAAAAGGGAGAAAAAGGGAGAAAATGGGAGAAAATGAGAAAAAGGAGAAAATGGGAGAAAAAGGGAGAAAAAGAGAAAAAGGGAGAAAAAGGGAGAAAATGGGAGAAAAAGGGAGAAAAAGGGAGAAAAGGAGAAAAAGAGAAAATGGAAGAAAAAGGGAGAAAAGGAGAAAAAAGGGAGAAAAAAGGAGGAAAAGGAGAAAAAGAGCAAAGGAACAAGCGAAAGGGATGAGGAAAAATAACATTAAAAGGCAAAAATAATAAAAGAAAATCGAAACAATGGAAAAGGCCCAAATGGTTCAAAAGAGGGAAAATGGTTTAAAAAAGGCGAAAGAATGAAGGAAAAAACGGGAATAAAGGGAAAAGGGCGGAAACGCAGCGAAAAACGGCCGGAATGGTAAAAGGGGAAAATAATGAAAATGAGCAAAAAGGGGTAAAAGGCAAAAGAAGCAGAAAAAGCAGAAAGAGGGAAAAAAGTCAAAAGGGTCAAAGAAAGGTAAAAGACGTTAATAAAGGGGAAAATCGCCCAAATGAGGGAAAGTCGTGAAAAAAGGGAAAGTGTCGTCGGAAAGAGAAAAATCATCGGAAAAGGGAAAATGTAACAAAAACGGGAAAATGGTTTGTGGGGGAAAATGAGTCAAAAGGGGAAAAATAATTTAAAAAGGGGAAAATAAGTCAAAAGGGGAAATAACGAAAGAAAAAGGAGGGAAGGGCCGAAGCGGCCCCAGAAACGGGAGAAACGAGCAAAAAACGCAAAAACGGCGACGGAGGAAAAAGTGAGTTTTGGGAAAGAAAAAAAATCCCCAAAGGAGAAAGAACAAAAAAAAAGAACAAAAACGAACAAAAACGAACAAAAACGAACAAAAAAGCACAAAAAAGCGTCGAAAGTTGCGGAAACGCCGGAAATGGCGGAAAAGCGGCGGCGGGGGGAGGGGAGAGAAGAGGCGTCACCGCGGGCCCCGTCACAACGCGGGGGGTTGTGACGTCACAACGCGGGGGGTTGTGACGGCATCGGGGATGCCGGGGGGAGGGGCGGGGGGGGAGGGGCACACGGGTGGGGGCGGGGACAGGCGCGGGGGGGAGGGGCCACGCGGGCAGCGCCGCCCCTCCCCCACCCGCCGCCTTCCCGCGGGTTTTTCCCCTTTTGGCGTCGGGGGAAAAGCCGGGGGTGGGGGAGGGGAGGGGGGGAGGGGGGGATGGAGACACGGGGGGGGCGGGGGGGCGCCCCTCGCGCGGGGACCCCTCCCCCACCCCGGGGGCGCTGCTGGCGGAGGGGGCGGGGCAGCGCGGGGCCGCCTCCCCATTGGCTGCCGACGCGCCGTCATCTGCATCGCCCCGCCCCCCTCATTTGCATGGCGCCGCCCGAGTGGGCCGGCCGGGAGGGTGACGTCACGCGGGGCGTGGCCGGAGGGGGCGTGGCCGGGAGCGGCGTGTGGCCCCTCCCCTCCCCCGGGCTTTGCACGAGCCCCGCCCGCCCCCCCCCGCCCCTTGCACACGCGGCCTTGCACGAGCGCTGAGCCCTGCACAACCCCTCCCCCCCCGTGCAAAACCCTCCGGCTCCGGCCTCACACCCGCCCTTGCACACTCACCCCCTTGCACATTCACACTCACCCCCTTGCACATTCACACTCACCCCCTTGCACACTCACCCCCTTGCACATTCACACTCACCCCCTTGCACATTCACACTCACCCCCTTGCACACTCACCCCCTTGCACATTCACACTCACCCCCTTGCACATTCACACTCACCCCCTTGCACACTCACCCCCTTGCACATTCACACTCACCCCCTTGCACATTCACACTCACCCCCTTGCACACTCACCCCCTTGCACATTCACACTCACCCCCTTGCACACTCACCCCGTTGCACACTCATCCCCTTGCACATTCACACTCACCCCCTTGCACACTCACCCCCTTGCACATTCACACTCACCCCGTTGCACACTCACCCCCTTGCACACTCACCCCCTTGCACACTCACCCCCTTGCACATTCACACTCACCCCCTTGCACATTCACACTCACCCCGTTGCACACTCACCCCCTTGCACACTCACCCCCTTGCACACTCACCCCCTTGCACATTCACACTCACCCCGTTGCACACTCACCCCCTTGCACACCCGCCCCCCCTTGCACGCCCCCGACTCACCTTCCACCGCAGGTTCTTCCTCTGGGGGTCCCGGGGCGAGCGGGGGAGGGGAAGGGAAGAGGCGTTAGTGAGCGGGACCCTCGTGCCCCCCCGTGTTCTCGTGCGCGGCCCCAGTGACACCCCCCACCCCCACCCCCCCCCGGGGGTCCCCGTGACCTTGGGGTGACCTTGGGAGGCTGGGGGGGAGGGGTGGGGGCGGGCGAGGGCACGAGGCTGGGCCTTGCACGGCGGGTGTGTCGCACGGCGGGGGGGGAGGGGGGTGTTGCACGGACTTTGCACGCCCCTTGTGCCCCCACGGCACCGCACGAGCACCCCATGGGGCACCCCCAGCACCCTACAGGGACCCTGCACCCTATGGGGCACCCCACAGCCACTCTGCACCCCATAGCTCCCCCCATCACCTATAGGGACCCTGCACCCTATGGGGCACCCTATAGCACCCTATAGGGACCCTGCACCCCATGGGACACCCTATAGCACCCTATAGGGACCCTGCACCCCATGGGGCACCCCACAGGGCCCCTGCCTGCACCCTATAGGGACTGTGCCCCCTATAGCGCCCCCCCGGGGCGCCCCCGCCCCCCCGTCCCCGTCCCCGTCCCCCCTCAAGGACACGGCGGGTGGAAAAACATCCCCGCGGCGCCGCGCCCCGGCAACCGTCGCCAGGGAGACAGGCGGCCCGGGCGTCGCCGTGGCAACCGGCCTTGGCAACGGGTCAACCACCCCGGCGTCGCCACGGCAACCCATCACCGGCGTCGCCATGGCAACACGTCACGGCCTCCAGCCCCGGCAACCGCAGCCCCGGCAATGGGCCTGGGAGGATGCTGTCGCCATGGCAACGCCGCCGGTTGTCACCAGGCCCCCCCCCCCCCCCGGCGGGGACGTGTGCGAGGGGGTGACTCGCACGAGGTGGTGACTCGCACGAGGGACCCGGGCGCCCGGGGCACGCGCAGAGCTGCCTCGCACGAGGGTGTGCGGAGGGGGCAGGGGCACGGGGGGTGTGATCGCACGAGGGCGTGCAAGGGCACGGGGGCGTGCGAGGACATTGGGGAGGGGCAGGGCCACGGGGGCGTGTGAGGGCACTGGGACGTGCGATTGCACAAGTAGACGCTGGCGTGTGACTCCCCGGTGTGGGGCTGGGGGGCCCCAAACCCTCATCTCGCCCCCCCACAGCGGGGGGACCCCAACGCCCCCGTGTGTCACCCGCCTGTGCCCCCCCTCTGCGCCGCACGAGGACGTGTGAGGGCACAAGGACGTGCAAAGACAGGGAGGGGTGTGAGGGCACGGAGGGCTGGAGGCGGTGAGGACATGGAGACACGAGGACACAGACATGAGGACACGGAGACACGAGGACACGGAGACACGAGGACATGGAGACACGAGGACGTGCAAAGCCACGAGGACATTTGAGGGCACAAGGACGTGCAAAGACAGGGAGGGGTGTGAAGGCACAGAGGGCTGGAGGCGGCGGGGCTGTGGGGGCACGAGGACGCGGAGAGACACGAGGACATGGAGAAGCACAAGCGTGGAGCCGTGACAACGTGCAACACCACGGAGGCGGGAGGACACGGAGAAGCACGAGGACGTGGCGCCACGGAGGCTCCTGATGCCAAGAGGCCACCGAGAAGCACCAGGACACGAGGACATGGAGCAGCGTGAGGTCACAAGGACATGGAGAAGCACGAGGGTGTGCAACACCGTGACGACGCAGAGACGGGAGCCACGCAAGAACACAATGACACGAGGACGTGCAACACCAGGAAGACACGAGGACATGGAAACGCTCAGGGACGTGGCGCCGTGAAGACGCCCAAGGCCGAGGGGACACGAGGACGTGGAGGAACTCAAGGACCCAAGGACGTGGGGGAACACAAGGACGTGCAACACCAGGAGGACACGAGGACATGGAGGAGCTCAAGGTCGTGGTGCCACGGAGACGCCCAAGGCCGAGGGGACACGAAAACGTGGAGGAACTCAAGGATGTGACGACGTGAGGATGTGGGGGAACACAAGGACGTGCAAGACCAGGAGGACACGAGGACATGGAAACACTCAGGGACGTGACGCCGTGAAGACGCCCAAGGCTGAGGGGACACGAGGACATGGAGGAACTCAAGGACCCAACGACATGAGGATGTGGGGGAACACAAGGATGTGCAACACCAGGAGGACACGAGGACGTGGAGGAGCTCAAGGACATGGCGCCATGGAGACATCCAAGGGCGAGGGGACACGAAGGTGTGGAGGAACTCAAGGACCCAACGACACGAGGACATGGGGGAACACAAGGACGTGCAGCACCAGGAGGACATGAGGACGTGGAGGAGCTCAAGGACCCGATGACACGAGGATGTGGAGGAACTCAAGGACCCAATGACACGAGGACGTGCAAGACCAGGAGGACACAAGGACGTGGAGGAGCTCAAGGACCCGATGACACGAGGATGTGCAGCACCACGAGGACACGAGGACATGGAGGATCTCAAGGATGTGATGCCATGAAGACGCCCAATGTTGAGGGGACACGAAGAAGTGGAGGGACTCAAGGACCCAACGACACGAGGACATGCAGCACCAGGAGGACACGAGGACATGGAGGAGCTCAAGGACCCAACGGCACGAGGACGTGGGGGAACACAAGGATGTGCAACACCAGGAGGACACGAGGACGTGGAGGAACTCAAGGACCCAACGACACGAGGACGTGCAAGACCAGGAGGACACGAGGACGTGGAGGAGCTCAAGGATGTGACAACATGAGGATGTGGAGGAACGCAAGGACCCAACGACACGAGGACGCGCAAGACCAGGAGGACACGAGGACGTGGGGGAACACAAGGACCCAACGACACGAGGACGCGCAGCACCACGAGGACACGAGGACGTGGAGGAGCTCAAGGTCGCGGCGCCACGGAGACGCCCAAGGCCGAGGGGACGCGGAGCCGCGGGGACGCCCCCGAGCGCAGCCCCCCCCCAGCCCCCCGCCCCCCCTCACCTTCGGCGCAGAAGGGCCCGCGGTAGCCGGTGCCGGCGCAGTCGCAGCGGGGCTCTCCGCGGCGCAGGGTGCAGCGGCCGCCGTGGGCGCAGGGCGGGTGGCGGGCGCAGCGCTCGTCCCCCTCGCCCCGCACCCCCTGGGCGCCCAGCAGCGCCGCCGGCGCGTCGCCCACCTTCAGGTTGGCCACCCAGCCCCGGAACGGCGCCTCGTACTTGACGGTGCTGAGCGTGAGGGCCGAGAGCCGCACGTCGGGGGGGATCCCGCCCACGAAGAGGTCGCTGGCCACGGCCATCTCGGCGCGCTTGGAGCGCACGGCGGCGGCGCGCGCCTCCCCGTCCACGGCCAGCGCGGTCTCGCGGGCGTTGCGGGTCAGCAGCACCATGTGCCAGCGGCCGTCGCTCACGGCCGCGGGCGGCTGCACGGTGGCCGGCCTCGGCGCAGGCGATGGCGAAGCGCAGAGCCGCAGCCGCCCCTCGGCCACCAGCAGCTCCAGGAAGTCGCAGTTGCCGCCGTCGTCCAGGTAGAGCAGCAGCGCCCCGGGTCACGTTGGTTTTCAGGCTGAAGCTCAGTTGCCCGCCGGCCCCCGGCGACCACCGCCCGTAGCGCGCCCACTGGCCCGGGGCCCCCCCGAACTCCAGCGCCGCCCCCGCGGCCCCCGGCGGCGGCAGCAGCAGCGACCCCAAGGTCAAGAGCGCCAGGGCCAGGCGGGCGCCCGAGGGGCCGCGCGCAGGGGACGGGGTGGCCCGGGTGGCCACGGAGGGGGGGCGGGACTCGGCCTCGAGACGGGGGCCCCGAGTCTGGGCCGGTCTCGGCCTCTGAACGGGCCGCGGGGCTTCGGTCGACCTTGACCTCCGGGTGGGCCGCGGGGGCCACGTTGGCCATCGGGCCCGAGGGGGCCACGAGGCTTCGGTTGACCTTGACCTCTGGGCGGGCCGCGGGGGCCTGTTGGACCCCCAGAAGCGGCCGGGCCGCGGGGCCCGCGGTTGGCCACGGGGGCCGCGTTGGCCATCGGGCCTTGGTGGCCCTCCAGGTCCAGCCCGTGCGCGGGGCCGGGGCCGACCCCGGTGTCGGAGAGTCCCCGGAGACCTTCGAGTCCAACGGGGCCGCGGAGCCGCCGCTGCTGTTGGGCTCTCGGTGGGCCCTGGGAGCCCCGGCGGGCCACGGGGCCTTGGTTGGCCACCAACCCTTGGTTGGCCACGAACGAGTCCTGGCGGGCCGCGGTCTCTAGATGGTCCTCGGGGCCTCGATGGGCCTCGGAGCCGTGGTGGGCCACGGAGTCCTGGTCGGCCTTGAACCCTTGGGTGGCCACGGAGCTTTGGTTGGCCACCAACCCTTGGGTGGCCACGGAGGCCTGGCGGGCCGCGGTCTCTAGATGGTCCTCGGAGCCCCGACGGGCCGCAGAGTCCTGGTTGGCCTCGAACCCTCGGTCGGCCACGGGGCCTTCGCGGGGCTCAGTCTCGGGGGGGGCCCCGGGCCCCGGGTGGCCGTCGGCGTCCGGACGGGTCATGGCGCCTGGGGGGGCCGCGGAGCCTGGGCGGGTCTGGGGGGGCCCTGGGGGGGCCCTGGGGGGGCCCGGCCACCCCCGTCCTCTCACAGCCGCATGGGTGGCCCCGGGGGGGGCTACAGCGTGGCCGGGGGGTCCGGTGGGCACCTGGGGGGGGAGGGGGGAGAGAGAGCGTGAGGGGGGGGCGCAGGCGTCCGGGCCTCGCTCCAGCCCCCCCCTCGTTATCGAGCCGGTTAATTAACCCCAGTGATTAGGGGGGTGATGCCGGTCACCGCGGCAACCCGGGATCTGGCATCATGCAAATGAGGCCCCGGGTTATTTATAACCCGCCGGGGCCCCCCCCCGGGATCGGGGCTCATTACATGCGCCGCATAATGAGCCAATCACGTTAACTGCTGCACCTGCGGGGGGGAGGGGCTGACAGCGACGACCCCCCCCCCACCATGACACCCCCCCCTCCCCCAACCCCAGGGGTGCGGGGGGGGCCCCATAGACACCTCCCCCCCCCCCCAGACCCCCTGACCCTCCCCCCCACGGGGGGTCCCCAGCAGCCGGGTGCCCCCCCCCGCCCCTCCCCCCACAGGGGGCCCAGGCGTCCTCATCGCGCCCCTCCCCCCCCCGAGATAATTAATGAATTAATTATTGATTTCTGCTGCCTGATAAGGGGGGGGGGGCGCACCCAGACACTGGGGGGGGGGGGGGGCGCACCCCGACGTCGGGGTCCCCGGTGGCTTCCCGCGGGCGCCTGAAGGTCACCGGGGGGGGGGGGGGGCGCTGGGGGGGGGGGGCTCCAGGGGACCCCCCCAACCCCCCCCGGAGGGGCCCCCGCGGGCGGGACCCGGCCTCGCACACGCACGTGCACACGCGTGCACACACACATGCAGACACACCACCCTTGCACACGCGTGTGCCCTGGACCCGCCCCCCCCACCCCGCCCCGTGCACACGCGTGTGAACACGCGCCCACGGGCCTGTCCAGGCCTCTGTGTGTGCACACGCGTGTGCACAGCCGGGATGCACACGCACACACACACACACACACACACACACGTGCACGCACGCCCCGACAGCCTGCACACGCGCACGCGACACCCCCCCCCCCGTGCAAACACCCCCCCCGTACTCACACCCGCCGCCCCTCGCACGCTCACCCGCCCCGGGCACCCCCTTTGCACGCGCACGTGCACCCCGGCTGCGCACACGCGGCCACACCCCCCCCTCCCCATTCCGCAGGTGCACACTCACGTGCACCCCCAGTTCACACGCACCCCCCTGCCCCCCCCCAACCCCCCGCACACGCGTGTGCACCCTCGTGCCCGGCAGCCCCCGCGCACACGGGGGGGGAGGGGCGGGGGGGAGGGGCGGGGGGGGCCCGGCCAGGGCGGGGCTGATGCGGCCCCGGGCCCTGCAATGGGGGGGGGGGGGGGCTGGAGGCGACCCCCCAAAACCAGGCGCTGGGGGGGGATGAGCCCCGCGATGGGGGGGGGGGGGGGTGCGGCCCCTCCCCCGCCCTCACACACACACCCGGGGAGGGGGGGGGGGAGGGGCCCCCCCGGAGCCCTCACGGTGATGGGGGGGGGATGTGACCCCCCCCCGTACCCCCAATGATCCTGCACCTCCCGCTCTGGGGCCCGGCCTGCGCCCCCCCGCGCCCCGAACCTGCCCCCCCGCGCCCCGAAACTGCCCCCCCCCAATCCTGCAGCCCCCCCCATCCTGCGCCCCCCCCCCCCCCCCTGCATCTCCTCATCCCGCTACCTCCCCCCGCCCCCCCCCCGCCAATATCCTGCACCCCCCTGTCCCCCCCCGCAGCCTCCATCCCCGGTACCCCAAAACCTGCCCCCCCCCATCCTGCCCCCCCCTAATCGCGCCCCCCCCCATCCTGCCCCCCCCGGTACCCCACACCTGCCCCCCCCATCCTGCCCCCCCCAATCCTCTCCTAAAATCCAGCCCCCGCCCTCCTGCGGTCCCGGGTGCCCCCCCCGCCCCCCCTCTCCTGCCCCCCCCATCCTGCCCCCCCCTCCTGCCCCCCATCCCCCCCCATCCCCCCCCGTACCTGCCCGCCCGCTGCCTCCGGCCCGGCCCCGCCGCTCCCGCAGTCCCGCAGCTCCCGCCCGCCGCGGCACGAGCGCGGCACCGGCCCCGCGCGCCCCCGCCCCTCCCCCACCCCCCGCGCGCGCGCCCCACCCCTCCCCCACCCCTTCACCAACCCCCCCCAAACCCCCCCCAAACCCCTCCCGGCCTGGCGCGGGCACGGCCCCGGCGTGAGCCCCCGGGGGGGGCACAGACACCCCATAGATCCCCCATAGACACCCCACGGACACCCCATAGATCCCCCATAGACACCCCACGGACACCCATAGACACCCCATAGATCCCCATAGACACCCCATAGATCCCCCATAGACACCCCATAGACACCCCATAGATCCCCCATAGACACCCCATGGACACCCCATAGACACCCCATAGACACCCCATAGACACCCCATAGATCCCCCATAGACACCCCATAGACACCCCATAGATCCCCATAGATCCCCCATAGACACCCCATGGACACCCCATAGACACCCCATAGACACCCCATAGACACCCCACAGACACCCCATAGACACCCCATAGATCCCCCATAGACACCCCATGGACACCCCATAGACACCCCATAGACACCCCCACAGACACCCCATAGACACCCCATAGACACCCCATAGATCCCCCATAGACACCCCATAGACACCCCATAGACACCTCATGGACACCCCATAGACACCCCATGGACACCCCATAGACACCCCATAGATCCCCCATAGACACCCCATAGACACCCCATAGACACCTCATGGACACCCCATAGACACCCCATAGACACCCCATAGACACCCCATAGACACCCCATGGACACCCCATAGACACCCCATAGACACCCCATAGATCCCCCATAGACACCCCATAGACACCCCATAGACACCCCATAGACACCCCATAGACACCCCATAGACACCCCCCAGAGCCCCCCAGACACCCCCAGTCCCCCCAGAGCCGCCCCATGGAGCCCCCCCAGTGTAACCCCCCCCCAAGAGGGGCCGGACGGACCGAGGGACGGACCCGGGACGGACCCGGTTTATTCCCACAGATACAAGCGCTGCCCCCACCCCCACCCCCACCCCCCCGTCCCCCCCCGCTGCGGGGGGTCCCGTGTCCGAGCGGGGTCAGGTCAGGGCCCCTGGGGGGGGGGGACACGCCCAGCGCCCCCCCGGCCCGAC
Source organism: Strix uralensis (assembly GCF_047716275.1). Taxonomy (NCBI): domain Eukaryota; kingdom Metazoa; phylum Chordata; class Aves; order Strigiformes; family Strigidae; genus Strix; species Strix uralensis. The sequence goes on from NW_027436831.1 coordinate 157,531, forward strand.
CCCCCCTAGAGGCGGATGTCGAAGACCCCGTCCTGCAGCTCCTGCAGCTCCTGCGGCTCCGGGGGGGGCTCGGGGGGGTCCCCGGGGGGGTCCCGGGGGGGGCGCAGGGAGCCGCGGCGGGGCCGGGCAGGGAGAAGCTGAAGGAGCGGGGGGGGGGCCCCCGGGGGGCCGGGGGGGGGGCGGGCGACGCTCTGGGTGCGACGGCGACACTCGACCCGCAGCCGGTCCCGGCACCGGGTGTGACAGCGCAGGCCGCAGGCTGGGGGGGGGCACCCTGAGACCCCCCCGGCACCGAGACCCCCCGGCACCCTGAGACCCCCCCCCAGCACCCCTGAGACCCCCCCCCGCACCCTGAGACCCTGAGACCCCCCCGGCACCCTGAGACCCCCCCCAGCACCCTGAGACCCCCCCGGCACCGAGACCCCCGGCACCCTGAGACCCTGAGACCCCCCCCAGCACCCCTGAGACCCCCCCGGCACCCTGAGACCCCCCCGGCACCCTGAGACCCTGAGACCCCCCCCAGCACCCCTGAGACCCCCCCGGCACCCTGAGACCCCCCCCCCGCACCCTGAGACCCCCCCGGCACCCTGAGACCCCCCCCCGCACCCTGAGACCCCCCGGCACCGAGACCCCCCGGCACCCTGAGACCCTGAGACCCCCCCGGCACCCTGAGACCCCCCCCAGCACCCTGAGACCCCCCGGCACCCTGAGACCCCCCCCAGCACCCCTGAGACCCCCCGGCACCCTGAGACCCCCCCCCGCACCCTGAGACCCCCCCGGCACCGAGACCCCCCGGCACCCTGAGACCCTGAGACCCCCCCCAGCACCCCTGAGACCCCCCCGGCACCTGAGACCCCCCCCCCGCACCCTGAGACCCCCCCCGGCACCCTGAGACCCCCCCCAGCACCCCTGAGCCCCCCCCCAGCACCTGTGACCCCCCCCAGCACCCCTGACCCCCCCCATCACCCCCCCCCACCCCCCCAGGGCACCCCTGACCCCCCGCCCCTCCCCCACTCACTGCGGCACTTCAGCTCCTGTTTGTGGAGCCCCAAAATCTGGGGGGGGGAGGGGTGAGGGGTGAGGGGGGTCCCCGTGCGAGTGCTCCCCCCCCCCCCCCCCGTGCGAAGCTGTCGTGTGACACGAAGCGGTGCTTGTGCAAAGCCCCTCCCCCGGCCCGCCCCTCCCCGTGCAAAACACTCGTGCAAACCCCCCCCCCCCGTGCACGCTGCACCCCCGGCTCCGAGCGACCCCGTGTGCGAGTGTGTGCGAGTGTGTGCGGGCATGTGAGGGTGTGCAAGGGGCGTGCAAGGGGCGTGCAAGGGGCACATGAGGTGTGAGGAGGCGTGTAAGGGGTGTGCGACACGTGCGAGGCGTGTGCGGGCGTGTGAGGTGAGTGTGAGGGGTGTGCGCTGCCTGTGCAACACGTGTGCAATGCGTGTGCAAGGGGTGTGCGAGGCGTGTGAGGCGTGACGCACACGAAGGCGTGTGAGGGCGTGTGTGTGACACGTGCGAGGCGTGTGCGATGCGTGTGCGACCACACGTGCTCGGTGTGTGCGGTGCGTGTGCGACACACGTGCAACATGTGTGTGAGGCGCGTGTGAGGGGCGCGCGACGCCGTGCAACACGTGTGCAATGCGTGTGCGAGGCGTGTGAGCTGTGTGATGTGTGCGGCACGTGTGCAGCGCGTGTGCGAGGTGTGACACCGTGTGACACACGTGTGCGAGGCGTGTGCAGGCGGGTGACCCGTGGGGGGGGTGACCTGTGGTGTGACACGTGGGACACGTGTGTGATGTGTGTGTGATGGGTGTGACACGTGTGTGGGGGGGTGACCCGTGTGTGATGTGTGTGCCCCGTGTCCCCCCCGTGTCCCCCTGTGCCCCCTGTGCCCCCCCCGTACCCCTCCTGTACCCCCCCGTGCCCCCCCGTGAACCCCCGTACCCCCTGTGCCCCCCCCGGCCCCCCCCCGGCCCCCGCCGTGCCCCCCTGTGTCCCCCCTGTCCCCCCCCCCGTCCCCCCCCATATCCCCCCCGTGCCCCCCCCGTCCCCCCCCCCCTCACCAGCCGCCCGCACTGGCCGCACCCCCCGGGCCGGAGGGGCCGGGACCCTCGAAGCTGTGGGGGGGCCCCGGGGGGGGCGGGGGCGGCTCCTGGCTGCAGCGCAGGAAATAGGCGAGAACCTGCCCCCGGGTGAGGCCGCCGGCCCTGGGGGGGCAGCCGGGGGCGGGGGGGTCGGGGGGGGCCAAATCCCCCAGTTTGGGCCGGGGGGGGGCGGGGGTGCCTCAAATTGGTGGGGGGGCGGGGGGGCCAAAAGGGGGGGGTGGGGGGGGGTAGGGGGGGTCGGGGGGGGCCAAAATCCCCCAGTTTGGGTGGGGGAGGGTCGGGGGGGACCTCAAATTAGTGGGGGGGCGGGGGGGGCAGAATGGGGGGGGGCAGCGGGGGGGGGGTCCCCTCCCATCCCCCCTGGGTCACGCTGCCGTCCCTGGGGGGGCCAGGGGGGGTCCCCAAGGGGGGGGGTTGGGGGGGTCCCAGACATGAGGGCCCTGGGGGGGGATTTGGGGTCCCGGGTGCCTGGGGGGGTGTCCATGGGTTGGGGGCCCGGGGGGGGGGTCCGGGGGGTCCCGGGGGGCTCCAGAGGGGTCCAGGGGGGTTTGGGAGGGTCGGGGGGGGCCGGGGGGGGTCGGGGGGATCCCGGGGGTGTCCGGGGGGTCCCGGGGGGGTCGGGGGTGTCCAGGGGGGGTCGGGGTGTCCGGGGGGGCCGCACCGGTCGGTGTCGATCTCCCCGAAGCGCCGCAGCTGGGGGAAGTTTTCCCGCACGACCCCGAACTCCTCCCGCGAGATGCGGCCGTCGCCGTCCACGTCGTAATTCCGGAAAATGGACTGAGCCCCCCGCGACCCCCCGTCACCCCACCGACCCCCCGGGACCCCCCGGGACCCCCGGAACCCCACCGCCCCCCCGAGACCCCCCGGGACCCCCCGGAACCCCACTGACCCCCCGGGATGGACTGAGCCCCCCGCGACCCCCGTCACCCCACCGACCCCCCGGGACCCCCCGGGACCCCCCATCACCCCACCGTTACCCCCTGGGACCCCACGAGATCTCCCGTCACCCCACTGAACCCCCCGGGACCCCCCAGGACCCCCCTGACCCCTCGGGCCCCCCCGGGCCCCCCCATCACCCCACTGACCCCCCCAGGACCCCCCCAGGACCCCCCGTCACACAGGGACCCCCCCCCACCGACCCCCCGACACCCCCCCGGACCCCCCAGGACCCCCCCATCACCCCAGTGCCCCCCCGCCCCCCAGCTCCCCAGAGTCACCCCCAGACCCCCAGGGACCCCCCCGGGCCCCCCCATCACCCCCCGCCCCCCCCCACCTCCACCAGCCGCTCCAGGTGCTGCCGCAGCCGCGCGGGGTCGGGCCGGGGGGGTCGGGCAGGACCCACCCGTCCATGGGGCAGGGGGGGGCGGGCGCGGGGGGGGCCCCGACTGTGGGGGGGGGACACACACGGATTATGGGGGTCCCGGACCCACAGCGGGGCCCAGAGCCCCCCGCCCCCCCCCGCCACTCACCCCCCCCCGCGGCTCCCGCAGCAGCGAGAGCTGTAGAGCTGCTCCTCGGTCTGCCCCAGCTCCAGCGACACCTGGGGGGCGGTTTTGGGGTGCGGGGAGAGGTTGGGGTGCGGGGGGGCGGTTTTGGGGCGCGGGGAGAGGTTGGGGTGCGGGGGGGCAGTTTTGGGCGCGGAGGGAGGTTTGGGGGGCGGGGGGGTGGTTTTGGGGCGTGAGGGGCAGTTGGGGGGGGCAGGGGGCAGTTTTGGGGTGCGGGGGGGTTGGGGCCTGGGGGGGGCAGTTTGGGGGCGCGGGGGGCAGTTTTGGGGTGCGGGGGTTGGGGTACAGGGGGACAGTTTTGGGGCGCGGGGGCGGTTTTGGAGCGGGGGTTGGGGGACAGGGGGACAGTTTTGGGGTGCAGGGGGGCGGTTTTGGGGCACGGGGGGCGGTTTTGGGGCGCGGGGGGGTTGGGGGTGCGGGGGGGGTTGGGGGTGTGAGGGGCAGTTTTGGGGTGCAGGGGCGGTTTGGGGGTGCGGGGGGTGTTGGGGAGAGGGGGGGCAGTTTTGGGGCGTGAGGGGCAGTTTTGGGGCACGGGGGCGGTTTGGGGGCGCGGGGGGGGTGGGGGCGCCTCGGGGGGGTCTCACCGTCAGCAGGTGCAGCAGGTCGGGGTTGGCGGGCACGGGGGGGCTCCCCCCCCCCCCAGCAGCCCCCCCAGGATGGCGAAGCGCTGCTGCAGCTTGGCGGGGTGGGGGCGCGCGGGGCCCCCCCAGTCCGGCAGCGCCTCCTCCAGCGCCACCAGTCCCGCAGGTGAACCCCGAGCGCCGGCAGCCGGAACCCGCCGCCCCCCCCCGCGCCCCCCAGCAGCGCCCGGTACCGCCGGTAATTCCCCTCCGAGGCCAAAACCTCCGAGAGGCGCCCCCAGAGCTGGGGGGCACGGGGGGGGCACGGGGGGGACACGTTAGAGCTGAGCAGGGCTGGGGGGTGATGGTCCCCCGGAACCCCCCAAGAGCCCCCCTGGGCCCCACAGAACCCTCCTAGGACGCCCCCGCCCCCATGTGCCCCCCATGTGCCCCCCAGGATCCCCCAGGCCCCTCCCAGGACCCCCCCAAATCCTCCAGAACCCCCATGGGCCACCCAGGACCCCCATGTGCCCCCCATGTGCCCCCCAGGACCCCCCAGAACCCCCCAGGACCCCCATGTGCCCCCCATGTGCCCCCCAGGACCCCCCAGGACCCCCATTC